>NW_013953004.1:44807-59336 GCF_001266775.1 Austrofundulus limnaeus | reverse complement strand
CCCCAAACACACACACACACACACACACACATTCCGACAGGGGTATCCCACTGGGTTCCAGTTTAAATTTACAACTTGTAAGTGGGAAATTCCCACTTCCCAGTATAACTGCAGCAAAAGTAGTCGATAAAAATGCAGCAAAATGTAGGTTTTACACAGTCATACAGTTTATTTTGTGACAATAATTCAGGGATTTTTAACTAAATTACTCAGAGGGTCACAGTTACTCAACAGCTCAGGGGCCGGACAGAAGTCACCAATAGGCCAAATGTGGCCCGCGGGCCTTGAGTTTGACACTAATTACACAGTTTATATGTTTTAAAATAACTTGGATTCTTTCCGCCCGCTGCCTTACCTGTAGTGTCTGGAGGCGGAGCTGCTGAAGCACCTGGCTGAGAGGAGGGAACACGAGCGAGAAGTCGCCCAGAAAGCTTTGACCAAAGAATATCAGGAGTATCGCGTGAATGCCCACCATGAGCTGCGGCACCTGAACGCCTCACAAGAAGAAGAGGTGAGTTTTAACCTCAAACCTCGCCTTAAATCCTGTCAGGGTCAAAGAAACGTGTCACTAAGGCAGGTTTCTGTTGTCTCTCCATTTCAGGACAAACACATTGTGGAGGTGAGAATGAAGAGGTGGAGGAGGAGCTTTCTGAGTGAACGAAGTTTTTTTAACGAACAGTAAGAAGTCCGACCTTCACGAGTTTAGAAGTGAGGTGTACGATTAAAGGGAGTTTGTATCTCCATGAGGTCGCAGGAGGTTCTTCACCTCTCAGAACCAAGAAACTAACCCCCCTGTGAAAACATAACTCCACCCCCCCAGGCAAAGTTTTAAAATTCCAAAAAAGTGGGCGGTGCCAAGAGACACTGAGGGGCGTGGCCTAAAGTGTTGGGGTAAGCGAGGAGGTGTGGTCAGGACGTGGGAACGTGACAGCTAGCTTAGTTTGAGAAACTAGCATTTCTGATTGTTCTACTGAAATTATTTTATTTTGTAAAAAGTAGTTTCATGACATACATGCAAACTGTTAAAGTGGCATTAGCATTAATGCTAACATGGGTTAATGTACAAAGCGGTAACCATACTTTCATTGCAGTGCTCGCTGTTCCAACTCCTGACTCACAGCAGGGGCGTGTCTCTGAGTGAAAGGCCTTTACAACACCTTTAAGACACAACTTAAACAGTTGACCTGAAAAACATAAAGTTGATTTTGGGTTTAGATACTCTTTAAAGTGCCTGCATGCATCAAACACAAAAACTAAAAGAAAACATCTTTACATAAAAAAACTTGGCACAATCTACACGGTTTTACCCATTTTGTTACAGATTTTGTTTTGAATTTGGCTCAACCAAAGTGAAACAGGAAGTGACATCAAAGGGGAACTCTTTAAGTAAAGGAACTTTGGTCTTTGTTTATTGAAACATTATTTGAACTCCTCCTCATCTCTTTGATAGAGACTAAATAATCTAAAGAAACATCAGATTCTTCTCTACAGTCTGTTAGTTGTTGTAGCAACGCTCTGTTCATGTCCAGATATTCCCCTTTGACATCACTTCCTGTTTCTTCACATGCAAATATCTCAACAATCGTTCATCTCAGCGACATGAAACTTTCTTTTACAATAAGTTATCCATGTTAACTTTCCAAAAACACACTCATAATTATTACCAAAATTTGATGTAATAAGCACTTTAAAGTTTTTTTTGTTTGTTTGTTTCCACTTTAAAAGCAACTCACATTGGTGTTTCTACGTAAATTGAGATTATGTCAGAAAACAATCAGGGTTACAAATTACACAATATTTTTTCTGCAATAGCCACACATTCAGAGGCACTTCCTGTTGTTGCCACTAGAGGTCAGGAATTTTCCAGGCATAATTAGAAAAGAGCCAGAAAGTAATTTTTAGAAGAAAGGTTGATCGGTTTTTCTTGAACTGTAACGGGATGGATGGTTGGTGCACTTGCGCTTTGTGTTTTGGAGTTTGCAACATTTCTAACTTGCAGTAAATTTGATGAATGCAGCATTTTTAATTTGCTGCACCCGTCGGCCACCGTACAGGAGAAACCGTAAAACACGACAGTTTGGTTGTTTCTCTAAGGTCGTTTCTGACATCTTGTCACATTGTGTATTTATTTGAGGTTAGATTTAAATAACAGATCAGTTTTATTACGTCCAGATCTGTACCTTTAATGCAACAAAAGTCTTTGTATTAAAGATGCAGAATTTCAACCTGAAGTTTCTTCTTCACTGTTGGAGTATTTGAGTATTTATCTGCTTCTGTTTGTGTGATCTGCTCTGTTCCCAGGTGTCCTGATGGCCTGATCACAACACAAGCTGAAGTTTTCCCCAAAGCCTTTTTTGACGGCTGCTTACCTGATTGACAAGTCAGGGAGACGCTCTGACACAGTCTGACAGAAAGAAACGGAGAGAAGAAGAAGAAGAGAAAGAACTGGATCGTGTGAGCTTCTCCACAGAAACAGAACTATTTTAAACAAACGACGAGAAACGAGCTGCGGGTTCGTGCAGCTCGAAACGGACCGCAGAGGTTTTACTCTGCTTCCTACTGCGTGTGTGTGTGATTGTGTTGACTGAAACAACCCAAACCTGCAGAACCCAACGCGACTCAAAACCAAACCACAACATGATGCCTGCGAAACTGAAACTGAGAGTCTGAGTTCCAGCGCCACCTGCTGGACACTTTGAACCTGTGGTTGTGAAGTCGAGTCTGTGGAAAGTAAAGTGATCTGAGATCAATTAAAGTTAGACAAAGATAATCAGCTGTTCTTGCTGAGGTTAGTGCTGCTGTGACCAACAAGTCCGAGAACAACTAGCAAACCACAAAGAGCACGGTTCTGTGAGCTGGTACAACCCAGGAAGTCAGGTCCTCAAGGTCCAGATAAATCTGAAACCACGTGTCAAAAACAACTGAAGCTGAGTAAAACACAAAACAGATCAGAGACAAAAGCACGTCCTAAAAGCGACAGCAGGCTCTTTCTGCTGGAGCTTTGAGTCCTCCTGGTTGCCTCGGTCTGACCTGAACAGATCCAGGCAGCCAGGAGGGTCGAAGCCAACCCACGAACCCAAACTGTTCTCATGAAGACAGGTTACACAACAAACTGATGATGCTGCACAAAGCCTTTGCATTTCATTAAAAACTTTGAGTTAATTCATCAAAACTTGGTTGGATTTATGAATGAAAGATGGACTGGTCTTTGGAGCTGTTTTGCAAAACTCTTTTGTAAAAAAAAAACAGCTTAAAAACACAGAGTGCCGCAGTCCACAGTGGCTGTTACGGTTCTTAGAGCAACGAGAGCTAAACCGTTAGCAGCTACGCTCCGCAGCATGGGCGCAGGGCACCGTCCAACTTTAACATTTGTTACAAAATGACTAAATTATACCGATTTTAATGATTTAGCTTGAAAACTCATGAAAAAGTGAGACGCTCCTCACTGCACTGTGTTTCTGTGATGTAACAAGGATTGATGCGAAACTTGAGTCAAATGATCCAAACTGCATGTTTCATCCCAACCAGGTGTAAAAACCAGTACAGAAACTGGACAGACTGAACTCCCAGTCTGATGGAGACCAGCTTGGGTTTTTCATCCTGTTTTTGTTGGAAATGATCAGAGTTAAAATCAAACAAGAAATGCTCCGATATTCACTGCTTTTGTAAAAACACTGAACTGAATGAATGATTAAAGTGTTTTTTTATAACAAATATACTTTGTCATCATCTTTATAAAGGCACAACGAAGTCGCTTTGTCTTTTGAAAAATACAGCAGCACGTTAATTTTTATTTGTTTTTATTGATTCAAACAATAAATACACAACAAAATAAATACTTGATGAGGATCATCGAACACTTAAATAAAATCGATTTAAATAACTATAAATAAAGCACCGTCCTGATGGTAAATTTCTGTTGGTTAAACTTTCTCAAGTTTATTTTTACTAAACAATTACTCTGAAACTGGACAGAAATAAAACAAATCCCCGAACACCCAACCCCAAAACAAACAGCAAACATGACCTGCCCAATAATTCAAGCTCAATAATCAATAACCAGTCCAGGGGCGGAGCCAAGCACCCCCAAATGATTGACAAGTGAGGTGGGGATCAGAGTTGGGCGGTTACTAAAAACTGTTGGATATCCAGTGACTGTAACATCGTAATGACAAGTTCCTTGAGGAACTTCGACGAGTTCGCACCAAATTTCAGCTCGATACGTCTAAAAATGTCTGAGTTGAAACCCTTTGAATTTAGGCTCAGCAGCCATCCTGGATTCTGTGTTTGAATCAGATTAGGTTAAATATTGTTTCTCAAACACGACTGCACAAATTATCAGCTGTGTGCGTTTAAAAATAGTTAAACTGTAGCCCTTTGTAAATTAGAAATAGCATTAGTGGTTAGCTTAGCAAGCGGCACGTGTTTACGATCATTTTTAGCCACATTACAACAAATGTCAGCTTAGAAAGTCTTAAAATACCTAAATTATTGTGGTTTAAAATTAATCGTGGTGGCTGGCTTAAATTTTTGATTTGTTTTGAGAATTTGGTAAAGATTGTTTTTAGCTTTTACTAAGCTAATCTTCAGCTTTTTGTGTCTTTGGGTGTGTCCAAAACGGCAGGCTGTGTTCTCCGAAGGCCGAATTTGCTGTATCGCTGATAAAACTGCTGTARTAGCTGCAGTTCTTCAAAAAATGTGGATCAAGATGAAGAAAAAACTAGCTTCGACTTCCATTGTTAGTTCTTGAAGCGTGAACATGGTTGCTAGGTGACCACACTTACGCTGGGTAAGAGCGGGAATGAAAGCCGAAGGCTAGACCGTCCAAATTCACAGCGACTTTCTTCCGGTCTTCCCGGTCTACTAAGGACCCGGCCCACCTCGACGGGGTAGGCTGGGTCCTTCGGAGGACACGGCCTGTCGTTTTGGACACATCCTTTGTAACATTTGCTTTAGCGGTTAGCTTAATTTGGTATTAGCAATCACACAAAGTTCCAGCTGAATATTTATCACTATAACAGTTGAAATTAGCAGTGGCGGCCATCTTGACTTTTCAAATTAAGATCTCTCCTCTTTACGTGTATGTGCACCCCCCTCCCCCGCACCTCGGTGCCACCCCTATGCAAAACCAGTCATGTTAACTGATTTATAGAATTAATATCCTTCTTTTCTCTGTAAATAAGTCCTGTTTTCACAGGTGAATGGGGTTTTCTCAGCGTTTCTTGTCCATACAGGTGCAGGCCTTTAGAAAACACCTGATTTTTTTGATTTTTTAATTTTTACTTTGTATTCCCCTAACCCTAACCCTAACCCTAACCCCGTACCCTAACACCAGCCCATCTTGTGAAGACCCCACGTGTCTGCTGAAGGTTTCCACCAGAAAGCCATCGGCCGTTCTTCATTGCTGGACCACCACCTTCTGCCTGACGCAGGTGCAGCCCACCGAGATGAGTTTGGACTCCAGGCGGTAGTGGTAGTCGTGCCCCGCCCCCGCCGCCCTGACTCGCCTGAGGACCAGCACCTGATGCATGATGGGACGGGACTTCAGGTTGGAGTCCTCCAGGCCGTCCAGGCCCAGGCAGCCGTGCAGCAAACAGTGCGCCTCCGACAGGGCGTTGGGGAACATGGAGTCATCCCTGGAGATGCTGCAGAGACAGAACAGCTGTAAACATCTGGTTTTAATCGTTAATGAAACGGTTCAGACGAAGCCTCACTTGTAGGACCACGGAGAGATGGAGTCGTTCGCCAGAGAGCTGAGTTTAACGCTTGGGAGTAAAGTGTTCGAGTCCAAACGCAGACGGACAGTTTCTTCTGAAAATACTGGAAACCCCTTGTGTGGCTTCGCTGCTGCCTGTGTCATCATCATCATCATCATCATCATCATCATCATCATCATCATCGGGACACCACTGACAACCTGAGGAAGTAGAAAAAAACTAAATAATACTCATACAGCCAATGTTTTACTTTAAAGATTTCACATAAAATGTCTGTTTCTGCACCGTTTGTACCAACAAAACAAATATTTTATTACCAAACCGACTTAAACACTTTCAAATCACTTTGTAAGTTTTATTCATTTAAGTATTTTTATTTCAAAAAGCATTTTAAAGATGTATTTGATATTCTACAAACTTAATAAAATACTAACAAACAAATAAATAATACTCAAAAAGACAGATACAATAAATTTAATTAAAAATACGCGAAAGGTTTCCACTCAATTAAATGAAGTAAAGCTAACATATTTACTTTATGTTCACTTAAAGTCAATGTAAAGTAAATGTGTTACCTTTACAGCTGAGGGGAAACAGTTGATTTATTATTTTTAATTAAGACTACATCTTTTTTTGAGTGCAGAAACTGTGAAATTATGTATTTATTTCCTGTATAAAATAAACTAGAACAAAAAATACATGTTTTCTTTTTTCTGCAAAAGTTTAATTGTAAAATCAGTTTTAATAATGTAAAGAGTATTTGTAGTGAATCAAAGCTTAATTTTTTATGTGAAATTTGGGCAAAATTTTTACACTTTGAATCATAAAAAAATACATGCATGTTTTTAAAATCACACACACACACATGTATACACACATATATACATACGTGCATACATATATATATTTTTAAATAATTAATTAAAAACTGTTTTAATTACATCATAATTGCCTCTTCAGCTCCTATTGGCTGAGAGGGGTCTCAGCTGATCACAGCCATGTTTTAACAAACTTTAAAAATCCAGATGTTAACCCTCGCTGTAATGATGACAGATTCTCAGTGTGAGCTGTCAATCACTGCCTCAGACAACAAACACACCTGTTCAGGTAAATTTCTTTTCTTACCGTCAGTTTGGAGGAGTTCGATGCTGCAAACATGCTGTTTCTTTTTGGGGGGGTCTGTCAGGTTCTGAGGATCTGGTCTCGTTTGTCCAACCTGTCCTGATCGTTCAACAATGAAGGCTCCCAAGGCTCAGCTGGAGATCAGGTTCAGGCTGCAGGTTGTGGGCTTCTCCTCTGCTGGTGTTTCTGATGGATTCCAGATAAAGCCGCTCTGATCTTTATACAAGCTGGCGACGGGTGAACACTTCCTGTGATGATGTCACCACCTTTGATCCTCCTCTGCAAACCACAGCGTCCCGAATGCATGACGAGGCTCGATTATCGACCCACTTTCACACTTGGCTCGAAGCTTCAGTGGTTCGGCAACAAATTTTTGCAGCAGTTTTTTTGTAGGTCACATCGTAGTCTGCAGAAAAAAAAATAATCAGTTTGACTTCAGGTTGTGGTGTTGCTAATTATTTAAATATATTCATCTCTCAGTTTGTTGTTCATCAAAACAGTTTGAACAAACTTCAGCCCTGGTTGATAAGCTGCAATAAGCACGTCACCTGCTCAGAACGGATAACATTTTGTTTGCAAAATGCTTCAGACTGTCAGCTGGTTAATATGAGGCATAAAGCCACTAAAGGTAAATTTTAGAGAAAATGACCTGGGCTATGATAAAGGAGACTGGACTCCGGTGGTAGCAGATTGTTGCATTCCAACGTATACGGCACTGGTAACCCACTAGGGGGCACTGTCGGGACAGTCTGAAACCATTCTATGGGACTGATAACTGCTAATAACGTCCATTTAATGGACTGATAACATCCGAACCGGCTGACTGTCTGTGTTAGAGCGGTGTTCGTCCATCACTGGTGGTCTTGTGTCTGATATCTCCTGAATGAAATTACATATTTACTTATAAAGAGACATAGTAACTCAGTTAGGGTAGTACTCAGTCTGATTAGATTTGGGCATCAAAGGATCAAAGGTAATTTATGATGATTGGTAATATAAAACTGAAATTTTTCTCATTCCTCATCAGTTCAAATAAAATGGTTAAAAAAGGAAACAAATTATTATTTTGTGATACAACCCTAACTTAATTTCATTAAAGTACTGAATTATATTAATTTTCCACTCTTGATATATATAAATAAACCACAGAGAACTGTATGCTTGTGGTGCAGTAAATATGATGACTTGTTCTAATGTTGTGTGCTGTAACAGCAGCCTTATTGATCAAAGTTAAATGAATCTGGTGAACCTGGTTTGTCTCATTCAGTGTGACATATATGACACGTCTGCTTTATGTGTAAATTGATTAATCCAGAGGTTCTCAAACTGTCGTTCCAGGACCCTCAGAGGTCCGCGAGCTGTCACTTGGGGGTTCTCCAAAAATTATCGTAAACTGTTTATTTTGCTTTTCATTAAAAAAAAAACAACATGAATGCATAAGAGGAACAATGCACAAGTAAAACACACACACTCAACCAAACGAATAATAATTATTCTCATGGCATTTAGGGGTTAAAATGTCAGTAAATCAATTTTAAATCAGCATGAGGTTAATGAGGGGGTTCCTGGAATGTTTTCATCTCTGTAAGGCGTTCTCAGACCCAAAAAGTTTGAGGAAACCCTGAATTAATCACCCTCTAGATAATTATCTTTGGTTTACAAAGTGGTGTTTATTGGTCATTAACAATCAGTCAAACTATTGTGTTAGCTTATAAATGACTGTGCATTTATTTATTTATTTTTATTTTTCACAACCAGTATTCTGTTCTATTAATGCCTTGGTGTTAAAATTTCAGAACACTGTAAGTGTTTTGTTATATTAATAAAATATTTTTCCTTCATGTGAGCCTTTCAATCTGTCCTATAATACTGTCCATTAAAATGTGTCTTACTACAACCTCCAGGAGAGTGGTTTGTGCACTCATGCTAACGCTAATATCTGCACAAAGTTGTGCTTCAAAGGCAGACGTGTCCAGGACAGGCTTCGAGTTTCACCTTGTTCTGTTAGTTCAACTTGTTTCATTTCAGTCCTCTGACTCGAGTGTAAGTAAGTAAACTTTATTTCTATATCACTTTTCACAGACACAAACATCACAAAGTGCTTCACAGAAAGCAGAAATAATTAAAAACAATAAAACAGATCACAGATATAAAAACAACAATTAAAACACAATAAAAAGCACATTAACTAAAAGCCTGTTTGAATAAAAATGTCTTAAGATGTTTCTTAAAGAGTCAGTAGAATCTGAGCAGCGAAGGGACAGAGGGAGAGCGTTCCAGAGCCTCGGGGCCACCACCTGAAAAGCTTTGTCTCCACGGGTTTTATAATGGGTTCCAGGGACCACCAGCAACATTTGATTACAAGACCTCAAAGTCCTGGATGGACAGAGAGGCTTCAGAAGGTCCACGATGTATTTGGGGGCCTGACCATGAAGTGCTCTGAAAGTTAAAACTAAAATTTTAAAATGACTCCTCAAAGTCACAGGGAGCCAGTGCAGAGAGGCTAGAACAGGTGTAATGTGGGCTCTCCTGTAGGTCTTTGTTTATAACCTCGCTGCAGCTTCTGCACAGACTGAAGCCCAGTCAACGAGGATTTGTTTARACATGTAAAAAGACTGTTGCAGTAATCTAAATGAGAAGAAATAAAAGCGTGAACAACCATCTCTAGTTCCTTCTGTGACACAAAACAACTCAGCTTTGAAATGTTCCTTAAATGATAAAAACAGTTACGAACTAAAGTTTTACAATGACTGTCAAAAGACACAGAACCATCAGAGACAACACCCAGATTTCTGAAACTATTTTTCACTGAAGGGGTTAAAAAAACAAGGTGCTGCCTGATTACAGGGATTTTATCATCAGGGGCGATAATAAGAGTTTCAGTCTTGTTTGCATTTAACTGCAGGTAGTTGTTGTTCAGCCATGTTTTGACTTCTGACAGACAGTTACTGAGTTCAGATAGTTTGAAAAACTCAGAGGGTCKARAGGAACAGTACAACTGTATGTCATCAGCATACAGATGGTAGGACACATTACTGTAACRTTTTAAAATACCTCCTAAAGGCTACAGGTACAATAAAAAGAGGACTGGACCCAAAACTGAACCTTGAAGTGGAGGAGTTAGTGTTTTGTTCATGAGTGGAGCAGGAGATGGAGCCACGGATTGGGACCTCGTCCTCTGTAATGAGGGGGTTGCTTCGGTCGGTCATGGTGAAGAAAGTCACTGGTCATGAGGCGTGGATTATAACAGAACCAGATCCTGGATCAAAGTGGTCAACCTTTATCAGTTCCTGTGCCTGTCTGCAGTCCATCAGCTCCCTCCAGCAGACTGAGTGTTCACTCTGATCCAGACCTGCAGGGCCGTCCTACAGACTGTTGTTGATGCACCTACAGCAGGCTCTGGTTCTTTGAAGTGGACCTGACTGCAGCTCTCGTTAACATTAATGCCAGTACGTCCTACAATAACATGGTTTTACTGCTTCCTGATTCATAATAAACTGGTTTCGTTTATAAATCCCTGTCCAGAACCAGCTGTGGCTCCTGCAGCTCAGAGAGGTTTTGGGACCTTCTGCAGGATCTGACTCGACAATCTGACCTGGTTTTGCAGTTGTCTTGTGACTCAGCTGCCTCAGAATGCTGCGTCATCAGATGTTTGGTGTTTGTTGCAGCCCACGCCGCGCCTCCTCTTTAACCTACTTTAGGGTTTTTGAGCTTATCTTTGATCAAAAGTGTTTCCTGAACATCTAATATCTGCAGATCTCAGCTGCTTCGTCTGTCTGTTCTCGTCATCTGTGCAAAACTTCAGCGCCATTTATGGACTTTTAGCTTGTGCTAATTTCTCTCAAATGTTGGTTATATTCATATACGAGTCTACAAATACGTCCCATCATCATCAGCGTATATAAATACACTATTTTACCAACATTATTTGCTCACCCATCCAAATTTCTGTGCACCAGTGCACAAAGCAAGGTCCATAAAGACATGGATGGAGAGTCTGACTTGTCTGCACAGAGTCCTGACCGCAACCCCAATAGAACACCTTTGGGATAAATTAAAACGGAGACTGCGAGCCAGACCTTCTGTCCAACATCAGTACATGACCTCACAAATGTGCTTCTGGAAGAATGGTCAAAAATCCCCATAAACACACTCCTAAACCTTGTGGACGGCCTTCAGAAGAGTTGAAGCTGTTCTAGAGGACGGACCAACGTCATATGTGGATTAGGAATGGGATGGCACTGATGCTCACATGTGAGTCAAGCAGATGAGTGAATACTTTTGGTATAGTGTATTTAGAGTACATGTTCTCTTTTAAAGAGATCACAGAACAATTAAAATTTTGAATGAGCTATAAACAGACTGTGCTACATCTTTGTGTCGTCAGTCTCTGAGCAGAACCAGAACGAGCCGTCGTCTGCAAACATGAATATGATCAGTCTGTATAAACCTGCAGCAACATAAAGGATCGTTCAGGAAACCAAAACCAACCCTAAAGAGTAGTTACTCTAAACATTTTGTGAAATAAAAAAACAGTAAAATCCGTCGTCTAGCTTTCACCACTGTCACAAACTGGGTCAGTCGTTCAAACTTTCCGTGTGATGCGTTTGAAGGAAGTCGTCTTTCTAGGACTGCTGCTGCTGACTGGAAACTCTTTCAGAGTCTCTGCAGGAGGGACTTTCTGAACTCACCACCACCTTTGACGTGGTTTCAGAGAACCACAACCTGACTGACATCCAGGAACTAAACATCTGATTCAAAATCACTTCGGCCTCCCGCAGCTCGGCCCGCGGCCCACAGGAAGTGGAACGTTTTACGGGGCCGGAAATTTTTCCCAATGCGGCGACTACTGATTTAATCTGGAACCAGAAACATAAAGGAATTAAAAAGTTAATCTGTTGATTGATGTTAAATAATCTAAATACTTCATCTTCCAGTTTCCACTGTGCACAACTCTTCATCCGACTGGAACTTGCTTTAAAACTAGATACTGCAGAGTGGGAGCATATATGACCCCCGCACTTAAAACAGCAATGCACCAGAACTCAGAAGTCATCAGAATGGATTTGTTGTTTTGGGTGGGGGTCTGTGGGGGGTGAGGGTTCTCATTAGTGGGCCTGATTTGCTAAACAACAACAAAAATCTGAAGCTCCTGTTGTTAAATAGTTTTAGAGTTACAGGCAGTTTTGTATGACCAGACACACCCTTTAAAGATGGAGCCCCCTCCTCAAATATGGGGTCTATAAAACCGTTGGCTGGTCCAGTGTAGGTCGGACACATCTACATTCCTCTCAAATTTCACAAAAATCAATGCAGCCATTTCTGTGATACAGTTGATAATAAAGGTTTTTAGGTTCAGTTGGTTGCTTGTTTAGGTTCTCACTGATGGGCTGGATGGAAATAACCTGTTAAAAGTGAGATAAGAATATAATAAATAGTAATAAAAAGTTAATTTTAAATTTATGATTCGGGCTGTCAGGTCCTTGTACGACCGGTGTCAGAGTCTGGTTCGCATTGCCGGCAGTAAGTCGGGCTCGTTTCTGGTGAGAGTTGGACTCCGCCAAGGCTGCCCTTTGTCACCGATTCTGTTCATTACTTTCATGGACAGAATTTCTAGGCGCAGCCGAGGTGTTGAGGGGATCCGTTTTGGTGGCCTTAGGATCGCATCTCTGTTTTTTGCRGATGATGTGGTCCTGTTGGCTTCATCGGAACGAGATCTGCAGCTCTCGCTGGAGCGGTTCGCGGCCGAGTGCGAAGCGGCCGGGATGAGGCTCAGTGCCTCCAAATCCGAGGCCATGGTCTTGAGCCAGAAAAGGGTAGAGTGCCTTCTCCGGGTCAGGGGGGTCGCCCTGTCTCAAGTGGAGGAGTTTAAGTATCTGGGGATCTTGTTCATGAATGGGGGAAGAAGGGAGCGGGAGATCGACAGGCGGATTGGCGCAGCGTCTGCTGTAAAGCGGGCGCTGTACCGGTCCGTCGTGGTGAAGAGAGAGCTGAGTCAGAAAGCGAAGCTCTCGATTTACCGGTCGATCTACGTTCCTACCCTCATCTATGGTCATGAGCTTTGGGTCATGACTGAAAGAACGAGGTCCCGGATACAAGCGGCCGAAATGGGTTTCCTCCGCAGGGTGGCTGGACTCTCCCTTAGAGATAGGGTGAGAAGCTCGGTCATCCGGGAGGGACTCAGAGTAGAGCCGCTACTCCTCCACGTCGAGAGGAGCCAGTTGAGGTGGCTCGGGCATCTTGTAAGGAAGCCTCCTGGACGCCTCCCTGGTGAGGTGTTCTGGACACGTCCCACTGGGAGGAGGCCCCGAGGAAGACCCAGGACACGCTGGAGGGACTATGTCTCTCGACTGACCTGGGAACACCTTGGAGTTCCCCCGGAGGAGCTGGAAGAAGTGGCTGGGGAGAGGGAGGTCTGGGCCTCCCTTCTGAAGCTGCTGCCCCCGCGACCCGACCCCGGATAGGAGGAAGAAAATGGATGGATGGATGGATGGATGTAACAAGGTTTATTTTGTGAAACAAATTAACGAAGTAAAATATAATAATGCTTGTTCACACAACAATGTTTCTGCTACCTTTATTATTATTATTATTATTATTATTGTTATTATTATTATTATTATTGTAAACAGTGCAATTAGGATTTGTATTTTTCAGTTTTATAGTCTCCCCATTAAGACCTACTAACGGTTACATGCTCTGATTCTTGGAGGAATGTTAGGATGCTGTTATTCACCTGAATAGTTGAGTAAATATAAAGTTTGTATATAAAACTACTGAGTTCTGTATAAAAAGAGGAATACATCGTGCTGTCTGGTCAGGTAATAAAGAAAACAATCTTTCTGAACCACTGAATTGATATAAAAGCAACAATTTAAATAGAGTTTGAAAATAGTCGAGGTTTGACAAACAGAATATTTTACTTTATTTGTGCCACCTGAAAAAGCCCTGCCCACCCTTTTTGCCCCCCTTGTATAAAAGTCTAGCTCTGCCACTGCTGTGTGCCACGTTTACGCCCACTGACCTCATCTTTTGTCTGCTCCTCTGAATCTAATGATCACTGAAACTCTTCTGAAGAAGAATCAAAACATTGAGGTCTGATGAACAAGAGCGACACCTCGTGGCCAGGTGGAGCACCAACACTGTTTCAATCCACATCAGCAATTAAAGTTCAGAAGAAAAAAAACTATGGTTGTTTTAATCTGCTGATGTGTTTGTTCATTAGTACTAATGAATAATTAAATCATTATATTCAAAGAGCTGCTGTTGGAGGCCACAGTACACCTCCAAAAGTGTAAAAATTAGTAATACATTTGTTTAAAAAAAATCTTGTGCATGCACACTCATCCATGCCCCCCTAATGAAAACGTTTTAGATAAGTCCAGAAAAATAATTATAAAATACAGATTATTTTCAGCTGCTTTACCACAACAAAACCTGATTTTTGCCAAAGCTTGCTCATTGGTAAATCATATAGTTAGGGGTGGCTTGGATGTACTGAGATACCTCTTATTTATCCTCCTGTAGGATTAGAACAGGGACAAGCAACTGGTGGCCCACGGTCCACATCTGGCCTGTGGGTGACTTCCGTCCAGTCCGTCAAATGTTTTTGTTTTATTTTAATAAACAGCATTCAGATCTCCTAAAATCTAAGAGATGCTTTGGGTGTTTTATTTATAAATATATATAT
>NW_013953004.1:41401-44797 GCF_001266775.1 Austrofundulus limnaeus | reverse complement strand
CATCAAAACTCTACAAATTTATTTTTAATATTTCTGCAAACCTCATGTTCTATTTCCAGCACATGAAGTTCATACTGAAAAAAAGTCCTTTCTCTGGCCTAAAACTTTTGTAACAATAAAATAAATAAATAATAATTATAATAACTAGATAGTGTAAATTGTGTCCTGAACTAAGTGTTAGTATCATCTGCAAAGAGAATCTATATTAGAAGTCCAGACACATCACAAATATAATTTATATACATAAAATAAAAACTGGGCCAAGCACCGACCCCTGTGGCACTCCACAAATGATTCTGATCTGTAATCAGACAACTTCACAAACCAGTTCCATCCACTTTAATTTCATACCATTCCACTTTAATGAGCATGTAAATATCTTAAGACAGTTGATCCTGGTACTTGAGGGTTTTTTAATGAATGTGTGATTATCAGGCCGAACATGAAAACACAGTTCAGGTGTGTTGGTTTGTAAAACATGCAGGGTAGCAGTACTCCAGGACGGAACTGAACGCCTGTTTTATCCTGATGAAACCAAAAACTGTATCTGGGTTCTGGTTGAGTTCTGTGCACTCTGGACTCGGCAGGTTTTGTGCTGTGCATTGTGGGTCGCCTCCTCCATAGAGGAACAAACTCAGCCTCCTGGATGTGACGCCACCTTGATGTTCTCCTCAGAGACCCCGGTCTCGTCTGACTCTGGCTCGGACATCAACCACAGGTCTCTGTCTCCGTGGAGCTGGAGGTCAGTACTGTAGACCTTCTGGCTTCTGGTTCTGCTGTCTTGACCCATCATCTGGTTTTTGATTGTGAAATTTGTTCATGCAGCTCAACTACGGTCAAGAACCGGATCCCCTCCACCCTCTGGAAGGCCGAGTGCAACAGCAACTACTGTGAAAGTCCGAACCCAGGTCTAGAGGATTATCACGACCTGGAATCAAAACCCGTTTATCAGACCATCCTGGTTCTGAATCGGAAGGAGGGTGAAAGGTGCTACACGGTCTCGTTCCAGTCCATACCTGTCGGCTGTACCTGTGTCAGGCCCAAGATTACTTCTGAGCCTATACAGCTGTAATCAGACTTTATTTATTTTACACCATCTGTCCTTTCATATATATATATATATATATATATATACATTAGAGGTAGCCTATTTGTTGACAGAATTTCAAGACAAACCTGTGTTCAGTTTGCTCAGAGCCTGCCATGAATGATTTTACTATAAATCTCCACTAAATGTTGCACAAAGCTAAATATGAGAAGTTTACTGAAGTCACAAATATTTAAACAAAAGACATTTTTACCAGAACCAGAACCAGGCAGGAGTCTGAACTCAAGGAGTCTTTTGTTGTTACACTTCAGTTCACTAAAGTAAGTTTTTATGTTTTGTTTGCTTCAGATATTTTGTATTCATATTTAACGAACGTTTGTTCTACATGCATTTGACCATGAAATGTGCTCAGTTTCTGCACCATATGTTTGTTTTATAAACATATTTTACATAAACATTTTTAAAATGTCACTTTCACTTCATTTGGGTTGGTGTGTAGCACTATGTGGCACTCCTCTAGTGTTGACAAAAAAATGGGGCCCATTCCATCATTTAAGTTGCCCATCCTTATAACTCCACAAGTCCCGCCCCTTTTCTGGGGCGTGTCTCAGATCAACTCGTTTTAAGGCTGCCTCTTTGAATCCAAACCAGGCGGTTCATACCCCGCCCCTTCCAGCTTCCAGAGCGGTTCGTTGTAGTTTGATAGAGGAGTTTACGGCTATATAGCTGCACAGAAACCTTTTTTTAACAAATAAATTATAAGATAAGAACAAGGGAAGACTTGTCCATCCAGCCTTACATGTTGGAGACAGAGTCTGACCCCGAACCAAGGACAATAAAGACAACCAATCTGTAGTCCAGACCTTACTTGGCAGTTCTATCACAAATAATTAGACTAAATTAATCTTTTCTGCCCCCTAGAAACTCATACAAAATGTATTTAATGAGTAAAAAAAGTGTATTTTGCAGATTTGTCCCTTTTAAACTGGACACCATTGGCTGTAGTGTTATTGGTTTCATGGTTTTTGTTTTTAAGTAAACTCAGATGACCCGATGTGAAAGTTGGATGACGTTGGCGTGTAGAGCGCTGATTCCAGTAATCAGAAATAAACTTAATGACTTGTCGGATAATTCCTCGTCCTCTTTCACCAAAACAGGTCAGAATGAAGTTGCTGAAATCGACTCAGCTCTGAACCTAACAGGTGACCACATGAAAGTCAGAAGACACCACGACTGCGATGTCACCGCGAGGGGCGAGGCGTCCGCCGCCGCTCCAGTCCAGATAGATAAATCAGATAAAGGCGAGATCAAATGAACGTTTGTGATCTCACGTAGAACGAGTAAAGCGCCGCCGCAGCAGAAAAGACCAACTGATGTGTGTGAGAGATATGAATCAGTTTGCAGCATCTGCAGCGAGTTTCTGGTTGTCAGAGCTGACAGGAAGTCACAAACAGAAATTTGTCTCAACAACAGTTTATATTGATGCAACTTTCATTTCTTTATTCTTCTATCTCCACCATTTCAAACTGTGTGGAGGAAAAACAACTATTTTATCCAGAACTGCAACAAAAAGCTCATCTAAAAGCCACATTTTTCAGGACAGCTCCAAGTTTAAACATTTGTTTTATATTTATTTTTAAAAATCACGTAAAACACATCATTAATGGATAAAATAAGTTTCTAATCTGAGTGGTTCTCAAGCTTTTTTGACTTGTGTACCCCTGAGCCATTTTGTCATACCACTATTACCCCTCTGTCCAATGTAATGATGATTCTCTGAAACTACAATGTACAAAAGCTGATTATTAAATGAAAATTATTTATTTAACCCCCCAGAACATTTATTTATGTTACACAGTGAGAGGGGACAGCTGTAAAATGTTTCAAACTATTTTCATACATGCCTGACTTCCCACAGTTCAGCAGATAAAGTACATGTTTGCATTTGTAACGTGTTTTTTGAGCTCAACAATCATGAAACAGCTGCTGCAGGGTAGGAGGAGCTCATGAGCTACTCTGCGGCTGCAGAAGAAGTGAAAGTTAAGTTAGCTGCAATCTTACCGTCACTGTATCATCTTGTTTAAATGCTGATATTTCAGTGGACATGGCTCAGTTTGCTTGTAATATCTCATGTCTCTGTCTCTTTAACTACTGTGTGAGTTTCAATGATGTCAGTTCAACTCAGTTCTCGACGCCCCCAGCTGGACGGTGCTCTTAGCGTTAGCCTACACCGCCTATGACACGGCGGCCCTGCTCCTTGTGGTCTTTTTGTGTAATTTAAAGTTCAGATTTTATGTCTGAATGTTCGACCCAGACAAAAAGAAAAAAAAACATGTAGATTATATTCA
>NW_013953004.1:36758-40462 GCF_001266775.1 Austrofundulus limnaeus | reverse complement strand
CATCAAAACTCTACAAATTTATTTTTAATATTTCTGCAAACCTCATGTTCTATTTCCAGCACATGAAGTTCATACTGAAAAAAAGTCCTTTCTCTGGCCTAAAACTTTTGTAACAATAAAATAAATAAATAATAATTATAATAACTAGATAGTGTAAATTGTGTCCTGAACTAAGTGTTAGTATCATCTGCAAAGAGAATCTATATTAGAAGTCCAGACACATCACAAATATAATTTATATACATAAAATAAAAACTGGGCCAAGCACCGACCCCTGTGGCACTCCACAAATGATTCTGATCTGTAATCAGACAACTTCACAAACCAGTTCCATCCACTTTAATTTCATACCATTCCACTTTAATGAGCATGTAAATATCTTAAGACAGTTGATCCTGGTACTTGAGGGTTTTTTAATGAATGTGTGATTATCAGGCCGAACATGAAAACACAGTTCAGGTGTGTTGGTTTGTAAAACATGCAGGGTAGCAGTACTCCAGGACGGAACTGAACGCCTGTTTTATCCTGATGAAACCAAAAACTGTATCTGGGTTCTGGTTGAGTTCTGTGCACTCTGGACTCGGCAGGTTTTGTGCTGTGCATTGTGGGTCGCCTCCTCCATAGAGGAACAAACTCAGCCTCCTGGATGTGACGCCACCTTGATGTTCTCCTCAGAGACCCCGGTCTCGTCTGACTCTGGCTCGGACATCAACCACAGGTCTCTGTCTCCGTGGAGCTGGAGGTCAGTACTGTAGACCTTCTGGCTTCTGGTTCTGCTGTCTTGACCCATCATCTGGTTTTTGATTGTGAAATTTGTTCATGCAGCTCAACTACGGTCAAGAACCGGATCCCCTCCACCCTCTGGAAGGCCGAGTGCAACAGCAACTACTGTGAAAGTCCGAACCCAGGTCTAGAGGATTATCACGACCTGGAATCAAAACCCGTTTATCAGACCATCCTGGTTCTGAATCGGAAGGAGGGTGAAAGGTGCTACACGGTCTCGTTCCAGTCCATACCTGTCGGCTGTACCTGTGTCAGGCCCAAGATTACTTCTGAGCCTATACAGCTGTAATCAGACTTTATTTATTTTACACCATCTGTCCTTTCATATATATATATATATATATATATAAAACTAAATTATTACAATTATTGTTTGATAGCCTGGCCCCACCTGGTGTCTTTATGTACTTTGCATGTTCTTCCCATGCACAGGTGAGTTTTTTCTGGCAGGTACTATGGTTTCCTCCCACAGAACAAAAAATAAAAACTGCAAGAGTGAATGGTTACCAGCATTTTTATAAATACTACTAATACAGGATACCCCAATACTATACAGATACCAGTATTGATACCAGTAAAAAATACCAGAACTGATACCAGTACCAATACCAGTACCATTACCAGTAATAATACCAGAACTGATACCAGTACCAATACCAATACTAAACCAGTACTGATACCAGTACTAATACCAGTACCAATACCGATACTGATATCAGTACAAACACCAGTACCAATACCAGTATTAATACCAGTACCAATACCGATACCGATACCAGTACAATTACCAGTACCAATACCAGTATAAATACCAGTACCAATACAGATACTGATACCAGTACCAATACCAATACTAATACCAGTACCAATACAGATACTGATACCAGTACAAATATCAGTACTAATACCAGTACCAATACCAATACTGATACCAGTACTGAAACCAGTACTAATACCAGTACTGATACTGGGATGCTGGTATTGATAGTCTGTTGACTGTGTGAAATGTTTGTCAGTTCCATGTTTAAGCAAGTTATACAAGTTGTAATAAAATCTTATTTGTTATTTTTATTTATTTAAAAATGTTACATTAGTATAAATTATTATAAAATATTATAAATTAGTATAAATTATTATAAATGATTCTGCTGTATATTACAGTAGATTAGATCCAGTCAGAGGAGCTGTAAGCTGATAAAGGAAGGAGAGCCACCCTGTCTGATCTCTGCAGCTGTTTGTGATGATCCAAAATGTTTTTGTATTTTTAAACGTGTGTAACTTTCTCTGTGTCCTCTATGTATCTGTTTTATTTTACAACATTTTGGTCGGCCTTGTGCTGTTTGAAGGGCTTTACAAATAAAAGTGTTATGTAATGTGTTGTTGAGTCACCAAAAGTGAAGTACGTGTACTTAGTAATATATGGTGTTTTGTTTCCAGGTGGCTTTTTTATTTCATAATGACACTTTTCTACGGAATGTCTTCATCTGTCAATCAAGAGAAACAGGGCGGAGCCAGTTGTTTGATTGGCTGTTCCTTCATCCAGACAAAAGCAATCACATACTGATATCAAAATGTGCCTAAAGGTGCCAGGCGTGCTCCTGTACACAGGACCTCAGTGTGGAGCTAAAACCACAGCTGCAGCTCAGATTAACGGGCGGTTGTGGTGCAGTGGCAGAGCAGCCGACTTGGGACCAGAAAGTCACAGGTTCGACTCCCGTCATGCCCACATGTTGTGATGTCCTTAAGCAAGACACCCAACCCACAACTGCTCTCCAGACGCCAGCCGGCTCGGATGTTATCAGTCCACTAAATGGACGTTATTAGCGGTTATCAGTCTCAAAGAATGGCTTCAGACTGTCCTGACAGTCAACAACTATTATTTCATAAAATACTGATTTTACATTGTTTTATTAATCCCAAGAGTTTAGTAAAACTTTCTTCATATGGCTGGAAAATGCAGAGTTTCATGTAGATGTTTTACCCCTGGACCCCCCTAGAACTGCTTCAGTCCACAGCTGTTGGTTAACATGGTTCCTCGTGATGTCAGCAGATGAGGTAAACCTCTGTCATTCTGTTTCAAATGAGTTATATTGTTAATTATTTTAATTAGACAATCTGGTTTCTAAAGATAAAAAAATAACATAAAAGATAAAAGTATTTAATTTGGTGTGAATGTTTGTAAATTGGCAGAGAGATTTAGATAAGAGCACCTGAAGTCTTGCCTGGGGCGCCTCTATGTGTTTGTTGAGTGTGTGTGTGTGTGTGTGTGTGTTAGAGTGGGTGTGTAGGTTTGTGTTATAGTGTGAGTGTGTATAAACTGTGTGTGTTAGGTGTGTTAGTCAGTAAACACTGAGCAGGAACTACATCAAACTCAAACTGAAGCTGAACTCAGCAGCTCACAGGTTGGTCTGCTCACTTTAACTTTTTCCTGTTTTTATTATTAAGAACTAGTTTTCTGTGATACTCTGTGTTTTATTAGAGTTAACAAAAACATTTAGAGGTTATTCTTTTTTCCATTAAAGTTTTTACTGTGGTTATTTCTTATGTCTTTCTGGCCCTTTAACGCAAATTTATGCCTACATGTAAACATACTGTGTTATGGTCCTGTTGTTGACTTTTCTGTTTTAGATTTTCTGCTCGCATAGTTTTAGTTCCATCTTATATTTCCTCGTTTGCACTTTTTCCTTTGGTTTTATGTTGTTTTCAATTGTTTTGGGACAGTTTTTCCCCCTATTGTGCTGTTCTTGGTCTCATCTCAGGAGTTGGGGACCCCAACTCAGAGGAGCAGACAAAGACTCCCCCACCCTCCACTTGGTGCATCTTAGAGCTGAACAATAGATCAAAAAATGGTATTTATTCAAGTATAATACGTAAAATTAAATCCATAAAATCATCCATAAAGTTGGGGGGTAGTACTATAC
>NW_013953004.1:34739-36091 GCF_001266775.1 Austrofundulus limnaeus | reverse complement strand
CATGAGATCGTATTATACATGAGATCATATTATACATGAGATCGTATTATACATGAGATAGTATTATACATGAATAAATACGGTAAAACTAAAGAGCCTACAGTATTTTTACAGTCTTTATTTTACAGTTAAAATATAAGTTTATCAAATAAAGTCTAATGTTACAACAAATCGGGGATCCCTTTAATGTGGAAAGGACAAAGGAAACTAGTTTAGAAGAAATCCCACCCAGCATCATCCACTGAGCATCAATGGTCAACGATGGCCAAGAAAGCACAGCAGTGCCTCCATTTTCTCCACAAACTGAGAAGAATTGAAGCCTGAGTACTCAGACTGTCACTGACCAAAATAATGCCAGTTATGTTAACGGGTAACTATGAATTGTTATTAGATGTGAGTGAGACTCTGAGTCCTGAAGGACTTGTGTCCTGTCAAGGTAGCTTGCTTCAACCCAAAAAGAAAAAGTGGGTAAAGAAAATCAATGGATGGATTAATATGTGACGGTTACTCTCCAGTGCTCAGAAATATTCTGTCAGGATCAGTCGGCTGTGGTCAGCTCGTCAGGACGTTCTGTTCAGGTTCAAAGGTTAAACAGTAAAACAATGTGACTAACTCTGGGAACGGTTCTGTGAAGTTTCTGTTTCAGAAACACCCAGAAAGTCAAACACAGTGGCTGGGGTCACACCTTAAAATGTTCCTGTTGCTATCTGAAGCAGGCTGAGATCACTTGAAGGAACTCAGGAGCTTCTGTTTGACAGGTGTGTTTCTGATATCTGTGTTGTAAATCGCATTCTTTCTGCTGTTTGTTCGTATTCTTTTTCTTTAAAACACGCAAAGGTCAAACGTGGATCATTAGACAGGTTAATAAGAGAAAATTTATTTACTTTTCCACACAAACACAGGTGTCTTTGTGTTAACTGTTATGTTGAAGTCATCCTCTGATTTGCATGTTCGTGGCAACAGAAACCAAACAGGCTTCAGCTCATTTTCATTTACTGTCTCGTGTTTCTGTGCAGAACCTCTCAGAGCAGTTTGATTTGGATCAGGTGTGCAGACAGGGTTAGGTCAGGAAACACAGAACTGCTCTGAGGATTTCAACTATCAACCTGTTGTCCCTGCACACGTGCAAGGAGGGGATTTTTGTGCACACCGACCGAAAACTGTTATTAAACCCATAAAGTTAACAGAGGGCCTGTTCTCATTTGTTTTAAACCATTTTACTTCCAGTCATTTGACTGCATGTGGTCAGCCCTGCTGGTAAAATGTGTTTAATGAAACATTTTGAGATTGGATGTCAGTCACACACACACACACACACACACACACACACACACACACACACACACACACAC
>NW_013953004.1:33067-34649 GCF_001266775.1 Austrofundulus limnaeus | reverse complement strand
CACACACACACACACACACACACACACACACACACACACTTGTTTGTTCTTCAACCCTGTGGGGACCGTGTTTTGATTTCCATTCATTTTTTTGACTTAAATTTACTTAACAAACATTTGTGCAAACTGTTACGAGGATTTTTTTCTAGTAAATCTTACAAGTTCTTTTTAACAGTGCACATGCGTCAAGCACAATATTGTAGCATGACACCTCACAGCTGGGTTTTTGTGTAGCTCATGTTGTAGTTCAAGACTTCACCACCAGGTGGTGGTCTTGAAGAACCTTTATTGGATTCTTCTTCATGAACAACACAGACAAAGTGAAACTCACAGGTCTTATTAATGACTAGGCCTACCACTCTCACTTATGGTTACTTCTGCTGAACGGTTTAACAAAAGTTAACAAATAATGAACACACAAATTAGAGTAACACAACAGACTAATTGCTGAAAGAACAATGTTAACCAATTCCCTAAAATGATTTAACAACAACAAACATGAATCCTTTTAGATAGCCTAAACCTGACCGTTTACCCTCAAATTAACCTCACAGGTACTTACCTGACCCTAAAAAACTAACCTAAACCTTGGTCCTAAACCTAACCCCCTAGACCCGTAATTTATATTTGAACCAGTGAACACACGGGCTCAAATGCAAATCACGGGCTGCTTTTTTTGGGGAAATTTTCCCCACGTTGTAGGAAAAACCCATACACAAACCCGTGTACACACATAGAGAACTATCAGTAAGTAACAAACAGGACATCATCAGTAGAACAGTACAATCAGACATCTTAACTTTACAATGCACTCTGCCTCTGTTCATTTAAATGGTGGCATCTTTTATAATTCACCTCAAAAAATGTCTAAACTTTATTCTTTGGGTCTTGCCACAACAAAAGTATAAAGGAATGAATGCCTCTATGCTTTTGTATGGCATCACCTGTTGTTAACTATGTCTAACTTTTTATTCTTGCATCAACTTTAAAGCAGCCCGAACGACAAAGCACGGACACACAAATATTTTATCAAAATGACCGGCTTGGTTAAGTGGGATGTACAATGTTTTTGTCAGCTGAGTTAACATGGTAATGTAACAAGCTGAAAACAACCAAAATAACCCCTTAGGAATGACTAGAGAGTGTTTAAAATACTTAGAAAGCAACTTCTCAGGAACTACTTTATATACGTAAATCAACAAAACTCGTGAAATAATGGTTGGATAGTTCTGTACCATAGTTCTGTACCATAGTTCTGTACCTTAGTTCTGTACCTTAGTTCTGTACCTTAGTTCTGTACCATAGTTCCGTACCATAGTTATGTACCATAGTTATGTACCATAGTTCTGTACCTTAGTTCTGTACCTTAGTTCTGTACCATAGTTATGTACCATAGTTCTGTACCATAGTTCTGTACCTTAGTTCTGTACCATAGTTCTGTACCATAGTTATGTACCATAGTTATGTACCATAGTTCTGTACCATAGTTCTGTACCATAGTTATGTACCATAGTTCTGTACCATCGCCTAACAATAGGCTTGATTAGCTCTATGTGACTGAATAGAACTAATCAAGCCTATT
>NW_013953004.1:30103-31996 GCF_001266775.1 Austrofundulus limnaeus | reverse complement strand
CTGAATCAGGTGTGTTGGAGCAGGAAAAACATAAAACCTGCAGGGCTGCGGCCCTCCAGGACCAGGATTGCCCATCTCTGTTTTAAACAGATTTTTCTTGACTCGAACGTTCCTGACGAGGTTCTGCTGGATGTTTGTGTCGTTTCAGGCGGTTCTGTTGGAACCATGGCTGCAGTCGGAGCAGAGGTCAGCGGCTCACTCTTGTCGTCAGGACTCCTCGTCTCTGTTGTTCTCCTCTTCCTCCTCCTCTTCCTCGTGGCTCTCTGCAGCGAGTGCAGGAAGTGAGTCCTGCAGCTCCAAACTCCTATTTTTGCAAACCTTTTCCGGTCCTCGTGAGTGAAGCTGCGTCGTTTTTGTGTTGCAGACGTTCCTTCGAGCTGCAGGCTCCGCAGGTGGACCGGAACCCGTCAGCTCTTGTTAAAGTGGTAGGACAGAGAGAATCTCAACTCCCAGCATGAAACATGTGGCTCAACTGATGCTGACCTGACTGATTGACAGGTGAAACTGGAGGAAGTGAAGGAGAACCCGATGATCGAAGAGATCCAGAGGGATGAAAAAGGTGACAGACAGGAAACTTTGAAGATATCAGTGAATAATTTGATTAATTAAAGAGTCTTTATTCATTTACTCAAGATTAAAGTTTCTGTTTCAGAGTTTCGTCCTAAAGAAGACTCAGCAGTGATGTTCAGCTCCTCGCAGCCTCAGCACAAAGAGCCGGAGGCTGTCAGAGGTCAGGATAATTTATCACTTATTTAATAATGCTATTTTTTCAGGAGGCTCCTCCTCAGTAATGAGGGCGTTGCTTCGGTTGATCGTGGTGAAGAAAGAGCTGATTTAAAGGCAAAGCTCTGGATTTAACGCTCTGTCTTTGTTCCAACCCTCACCTGTGGTCATGAGGCGTGGATCGTGATCAAAAGAAACAAATCCTGGATACAAGGGGCCGGAATGTGCTTCCTCTGTAGGTGGGCCGGCCTTAGAGATAGGGGGAGGAGCTCCGTCATCTGGGGAGAGCTCATAGAGCCGCTGCTCCTCCACATCGAAAGGAGTCAGTTGAGGTCTGATTAAGAGCCTCCTGGACACCTCCCTTTAGAGGTGTTCCACACGTCCCACTGGGAGGAGACCCAGAGAAGACCCAGGATTTGCTGGAGGGATTATTCTCTCTGGTCTGGGAAACCCTCTGGGTCCACCAGGATGAGCTGGGGAGAGGGGGAGGTCTGTGATTTTATCCTGGATATGTTGCCTCTCCGACCACAGATAAGCAGAAGATGAAGATGGAGATTAAACGTTATGACTAAATATAAATTTTTGAATTTTAATGGTAAATCTAAATATTTGTTATTTTTCAGTTAGGGCTGTGAAATTAACCGAGTTAACTCTGATTAAATTGAGTGCTGCATGGTTATAGATTAAATATTTTAGTCGAAATTAAAATTTACAATCACTTTATGGCTGCAAATATTACAATGCACTCAGTGCCAGGTCATGTTTGTAAATGAGAAGTGGTTCTCAAACAGTTTACCTGCATAAATAAAGGTTAAATTAATAAAACAAACAAAAAAAACTCCATGTGTAACACATTATGTACAATTCTTTTCTTTTTGTCTTCTTTTTGGCTTATTTTTTTTAACAGTATTTATGTTTTGCTGACAACTGTGACCTCAGTATCTATCTTTCATTCCTCATGTACTCATTTGGAATGAAAATCCTTGAATTCTTGATTTAACCTCATTATTCTGCACAAAATTTAACTGACTCAAATATGTTTGGAGCATTTTTAGTTCCTGTTTTATATTCAAAAAAATCAAGTCTGAGTATCAAATTTTTTTTCTAAATAAAAACATTAAAAATAATTAATAACTCAAGTAATTTTTTTATCAATATGCGATAGAAATG
>NW_013953004.1:28706-29868 GCF_001266775.1 Austrofundulus limnaeus | reverse complement strand
ATTTAAGATTAATCATGATTAATTCACAGCTACTTTGGGATTAATCAGATTAAAAATATGACAGCCCTAATTTCAATGATAAAGCTTAAATTTAAATGTTTTATATTAAATCTAAATATTTAATGTGGTTTAAATATTAAATGTTTGGCCTTGATAGGGAGGAGTGAAAAACATTGTTTTCATTAAAATGTTTTTAAGCTTTATTTACATCTTACACCTATGGTACTCAGTTACATTTACTTGAGTAACGATTGGGATAAAATATACTACTTTAAAAACTACTTTACTTGAGTACCATTATTTCAAAGTATTGCTATTCTTACTTGAGCAAACTCTATGAACACATGTTTTAACCAGAAACGGACCAGAGAAACACCTACAGTTTAAGTCCAAGTGAGACCTCCTGTTTATTCTGATGATATTTTCTATCAGATGAAACATTTAGAGGTCAAGTGGATCTAGTAAACATTTAGTCTGAGGGGCTCAGAGTAGAGTCGCTGCTCCTCCACGTTGAGAGGAGCCAGTTGAGGTGGTCCAGGATGCTCTGGTGGTGCAGAACAGCAGCTCGCTCTTCACATCTGCCAGGAAAGTCTCCATCATTCAGCCACTGATGGTTGAACACCAGTAGAATTTGGAAGCTAGGTGCTAATGGCTAACACCTGGACGGCTTCCCAGGAAAACATGTAAACAGTGAAATGAACAGTGGATCGTTTTTACAAAGATTTTACTCTCTGAAAGTGAACTAGACACTGAAAATGTGTTTGTGACATTTTTGAACAACAGATCTAACAGGTGGAGCTTTAATCGTCTTCCTTTCTCCTGATGTTCAGACGTGGATCCTGAAGAGGAACCCTCGGTCACCTTCACTCCCTGGAGGAGCCACCTGATGGCGCCGCAGAGCAACGGTCTGATTATCACTGAAAACAAGAGAACAAATACTGATCAGAATCAGTGGTGGGATGTAACTAAGTACAAGTGCTTTCTTGCTGTACTTAAGTACATTTTTCATGTATCTGTACTTTACTTAAGTAGATTTCATCATGGGTACTTTTGACTTTTACTCCACTACATTTTACATTAAGTATCTGTACCACTACATTTCTGTAATGCATTGAATTACAAAGTACATTCATGTCCTCATTTAACTGGTTCAAAACAAATG
>NW_013953004.1:27373-28491 GCF_001266775.1 Austrofundulus limnaeus | reverse complement strand
ATGTTGTCATAATATGTGATGATGCACAGAATCACAAGTCCAAGTGTGAACAGTGTCACAGAGTGTAAACACAAAACTGTGCATTATCTGCAGCTTTGTTCACTAAAATGGCACCATTGATGTATTAAAATATAAATACAGTACGCACACTTCATGATATTATAGACCATGAGGGAATACGTTAAGCAAGTACTTTTACTTTTAATACTTTGAGTATTTTTAAAAGCAAGTGCTTTCTTACTTTTACTCAAGTAAAATGTTAATGTGGTGCTTTTACTTTTACTAGAGTACATTCTTGTCTGTTTATCTGTACTTTTACTTAAGTACAGTGTTTGAGTACTTTCTCCACCACTGATCAGAATCAATAAATCGTTTGTGTTTTCACAGACGTGAACAGCGTGTATGAGGTCATCAAAACAGGGCGGGGCAACAGCAGCGACGCAGAGCAGGTCGCTCATCCTGTGGTGACCACTGATGGAAATTTATACTCTGAGATCAAGATGTTGCCTCTGAACAGCACACCTGTTCACACACCTGAGGAGGAGGAGGAGTCTTCATCACCGCTGCCCTGCAGGAGGCTGGGGATGGAGGGATGATGGACAGAGAGGAAAGGACCAAACAGTTGGGAGGACAGAAGAATGAAAATATTAGGTGGATAATAAAAAACCACTGCAGCTTGTTTAGTGACGGACACCTTGTCTGACTCACCTGTAACATGTTCTGTTATTTGTCTCTGTGTGGATCAGATTCCACCGTCACGTCCCGTGTTTTATACTGAAGGCTTTAAAGTATTCACAGTTGAGATTTCATCCATTTTACTTCTGTATGTTTGTCGACATCTAACCTACTTTGTAATTTTTATTTCAACAAATCGAAATGTTCAGCTCAGAAATGCCATGAGTGCTGTGGACTTTAGTGTTTTGGTATTTCAGTATCTTATATTTTTTCATCTATTCAACTTTTCCTCATTGAAGAGAACTCTTTAAAACAGTGGTTCCCAAAGTTGGGGTCGGGACCCAAAGCGGGGTCCTGAAAAGATTTTCTAAATTAATTACATTTTTGCCTTAGTTGTTACAAAGGAGTGAGGTTAGTGTATTTAAAATGGATAAATGTAGTAT
>NW_013953004.1:23305-26646 GCF_001266775.1 Austrofundulus limnaeus | reverse complement strand
CTGTTTTTATTTTACTGTGAACACAGTAATATAATTGTGGATTTTTCCGGAGAAAATCATTTATCTAGACTAACAGAATGGTTCAGACTGATCATAAAACAGAAATGTTAATTAATCATCATAAATGTTTTGCAGTGATTTCTCTTAGAGTCTATCAGAAGGAAAGCTAAAGAAATGTTATCATATTCTGTTGTTGAACAACCACAGAATTTAACCTTGACTGGCGCCTGGCTGGCAAGTCTTTATCTTTCTTCCTTTTCTCCGACTCATCTTAATGCCTGAGGGCGGAACCAAAGTCATCCGCTTCTATCACTAACACGGATGTCTTTGAGAGACACACCACTTCTTCCTGGATGCCAAACTTGGAAAGAAAGCTGAGTTTCTCTCCGGAGAAGCCAGTTTGGCTTGTTAGGTCTTGCCCATGAGCCAACTAGGGAAGATCTAACGGCCGGGGCTCGGCACACCAGCCGGATGTCCCACCCGAGGCTCCTCGCCTCCAAAGTGTGTTTTAACTCCCGAGGGGAGATTTTATTTTGAAAGAAGGCACCGGATGTACAGCTTGAATCTTTCTGGCTTGGACTGAAACAGACGAAAAATTACCTGAAATAACACCTTTCTCTCCAAAGAACAGTGAGCGAGCCGATTTAAAAATTCTGCTAAGGGTGACGTGTCATGTGGAAACTGAGTGCAGAAGGGACGTGCTGATCCGGTTGGCCACACTCTTGATAAAGTAAAATTTAGTAGCAATACTAACCTTACTTTCCTCCTTTTCTTTGTCTTTATTTGCCAAAACTTAAGCTGAAAGTGCCAGTAGAATTGTTTGGTTGTAACATCAGAAGTGACGTTTTACTGTTCTATATAAGTAATCTGAGTTGATGTGAATTAAAATTCAGACGCGAGTTTTATCTCATTTAACTTTGAAGCTTGTTATAGGTGTGGTAGAACTAATACTTTATGTTTAAGCAAATAATTCATGACATCCTTTAATGACCTAGATTTTCCTGACATGCTGTTCATCTGCAGACAGAATGATTAAAGTCAGAACAAGGTCTGCTAACAACAATAATCATTCTTAGATATCACTTGTGTTTATCTTTGTTTTCCATTGACCTTGTATCAAATCTTGCTAAAACGACAGAATGCTGTTTGTTAATATATATATGAGGCCTCTCGAGACAACAGAGACAGTGAGCAGTGTGGAGAGACTGACAGAGGCACAGAGACAGGCCAGGTTCTCTGTGTTTCCTGTTGTTGCAATAAAACTCAGCTGATCATCTCACGGAGTACCTTCATTCTTGGACCACGTATTTCTCTCTGTTGTTAGATAAATATTTACCATAACAGTTGGCGTTGTCGGCAGGATGACAATTGGAAAACCACAATCAGGTGTAACTTATGATCTGTTCAATTTGTGTAAATAAATAATTGCATAGTCTTTATGAATCAACTTGAACTCATCTGATCGTTCACTTATTGTGTCACTTTTCTCTTCGCACAGTCAAGATATTAACAAGTAATGAGAAAATACCTTGGTAAAACTTTCCTCATAACCTTGTTTATGAGAGATGTAGAAAAGCTTAATTCACTTAAGCTCACCCCTACAATAATAATAATAATAATTTCAAACATTAACAATGTTCAAGTTAAAAAAAATCTTCAGCTCTAATAAATACAAACTATAAAATTTTATATTTCCTTAACTAATACATTTTTATCATTATTTTAAACAAATTAATTGAACCAGCATTTTTACAATCACTTTACAATTTATTCCATTTTCGTATTCCCTGGACTGAACTACATCTCTCTTTAAATTTGTTCTTATTTTAGTTTTTACAAACATTTTCAGTCTTTAAGATTATAAAAACTTTCCCTTTTAACAAAATTTGATTGGACGTTCAAAGGTAATACAATTATATGAGCCTTATGAACAGCAAAACATTTAATTATTTTTGTTGCTACTGCTCAAAAACTGCTTCAGTTTGTTTTAGGATTATATTTCAGACAGCTCATTCAGATGATACACTGATGAGGTGTTAATTCATTATATTTTGACAAAATATTTCTCCACATCCCACTTTTGGACTTAATCCTCGTTTCGATGTGATGGGTCACAGATGTTTTAGCTGCAGAACATGAATGAATGAAACTTAAATATAAATCTAGGATTTGTAGCATTTTTTTTATTTTCCTGCCTTTTATATTTACCTATAGAAATATGATTTTCATCAGCTGCTAAACCCAAACACTCCAACGTAACAACCTGAAGCAGCCAGACTGAGGAGTCCAGGCCTGTCAGCCTCCAGCCCCGTGTCACCAACAACACGTGGACTCACCTTGAAGTTGACTCTGTTGCGGACCCGGTTGGCGAGCGCCGTGTTGATGGCTTTATCAAACTGAAGGAGGACCTGAAGAGCCAGCTGAGGTGTGATCTGCTGGGTCTGAAAACACACAGAAACAACAGGTGACGTCTTCATCACATCATCACAGAGGTTATATTAAAACCCTGGAGCTCACAGAACCAGGAACTTCCTGATGAGCTTCATTAACCACGTTTGTTGATCAATAAGATGATTTTTTTTATTTATTTGTATTTGGCTGATGTTTGTCAACATTTTTTTAAACTCATTAATCAAAAAGTACATCTTAACCACTGGCTGAAGCTCTGCTGCAATGCACACTATTGTGATTCGTTTCCCATCCAAGTCATCTCAACTTTGCCATGCTTCTCCTCCTGCATACTTTGTCCTAGAGCTGCCATTGTAATTTATATTTGTAAAGCTCCTGTGCCAAATGATGGCTATGCCTTTTGGTGCCTGTACAACGTATAGTTTTTGCAATATTAATGTTTAATAAATTATAATGGCAGTCAATGCAGCCTTGTATTGGTCCAATACTGCCCCCTGCTGCCTCTACACAATATGGTACTGCACCATAGTTTCATAATATTTAAACTCAGTAGTTCAGTGATTACAATATTAATGTGATTGTATTTTGATGTTTTATTGTAATACTGTCTTAATGTTGTCCTATTGTTGTAATATATTGCAGTTTAGTGTCAACGATTGCATTGGCAATGTGGCCTCTTTCTGCACACATACAAACCAACTCCTGGCAATCCCCTCTGCCACAGCTCCAATGGTCTAATGGTTAATGCCATGGGCTTTCATGTAGGAGATCAGGGTTCAAACCCCAGCTACAGTAACTTTAACTAAAAAATCTCTACACACATCATATTGTTACACAATTATGGTGCGTTCACACCGAACGCGATTTCAGCGTCAGGAGCAGCAGGTTTACATTCAAAGTCTATGGTGGACGCGCTTCAAGCAACGTCGGGA
>NW_013953004.1:16155-22665 GCF_001266775.1 Austrofundulus limnaeus | reverse complement strand
TGGCTGCGATTTTGAAGCTGAAATCGCGTTCGGTGTGAACGCACCATTATGCTCATTACAAACACCTGCTGACTTCACAAGCACAAGCTGGTGTAGAAAACACATTTGAACTTGGTCACAGCTCATTCTGCAAATCCACTGCTGCAGGCAAAGCCATGCTACATGGCAATGCACACTTGTTTTTACATCGTAAAAACCCATGTCTAGTTACTTATGTTTTTTGCTTTCATACTGTTCATCCTGCAATTATCATCATCATCATCGTTTATTTATAAAGCACAATAAAAACCAAAGTGCTGTACAGGAGCATAAAATAAAAACAATGAACAAAGTACAGTAATAAAATGAACAATAAAATGAAACAAAACAAAGGCTGGCCTAATGATCCTGCTCTTCAGCCTGTTTAAACAGATGAGTTTTTAACAGAGACTTGAACTCATTTAGAGAGCCAGCAGACCTCACAGACAGTGGGAGGTTGTTCCAGAGCCGAGGTCCTGCAGCTGAAGAGGCTCTGTTTTATACCAGGATCCATCTTTAAACTTCAGGAAGTAAAAGGAAAGAAGTGGTTTAACAGGAGGGACAATTGATCTTTTTCCTCTACATTCTTTATGCAGCTGCAAGTTTTAAACATGATTTAGAAATAAAATCTGATAAATGTTAGATCCTGTGAGTCTGGTGGCTCAGCTGTGAAAGTTAGGATTTCTGCTACTATTATCTGAACTTTCATGGTGGAAATTAATTTAAAATCTCTTACAGGAACTCTAATGTGCTCAAATATGTTAACTGCTGGGATTCTAATTATTATTTTAAACTTACAGAGTCTTTGGTTCATTTTTCTTGACTGAAACACCGCTAACAGACACCTAGCGTAATGCTAACAGAGAGCTAGCATGAGGATGCTAACAGGGAACCGACAGGGAGGGAAAAGGACCAAAGGCCTGGCTGCCTCCGGTCAAAGTCACCTGAATGAGCTCGTCCAGACTCTCCTGAAGACTGTTTCCCAAAGTGGTGTTCCTGTAGAGCTGATAGGCCATGACTCAAACTGGTTTCACGCCAGTAAACACAAGCAAACACCGAACGTCGCTCTCTGTGCAAACAAGAGACCTGCGCATGCGCAATACAAACCGTCTTCTTCCGGGTTGGCAAACCCGCTCCGTGACCTGTTTACCGCCACCAACTGGACTGGAGTGTAAACGAACCAAGGCTTGACCAGAAATGAGCCTTAGCAGAACATGTTTCTTTGTTTTTTTCTTTTGCTCTGGTTGAAAAAAAAAAGAGAGAGAAAATAAAGATATCATCACAGCACCGGGAGAGTCTAAATCCAACTTGTCTGCACTCCTAGAGACTCCAAGTACACAACAAAATGTATTTAACAGCTAAAATGTGGACCGTCAATGCTGCAGTCTGACCAGTAGTGTGTCAGTTTGTCCACCAGAGGACGGTCTGACCCAGAGCATCATACAAACTACAGTTTGTGTCCTCACAGAGGAGGAGAAACCAGGGCCAAGCTTCTTTCCTGCCCTTCCATACTTATAACTAAAAACATTTCATGACAAGAAGTATTAGTGATGTTATTTGTTGAAATGGGATTTTGGAACCAGTTACACTCATGTTTACATACTTTAAAATATATATTATTAATGGTCCAATTCTTTTTGTTTTGCAAGGTGACAGTTCCCTGCATCACCCCGATGACAACAAAAATAAAGGGCAAAACCAAAACGTATTAGTGGCATAAATAAAGAAAAGCTTGAACCTTGTCAACAGACTGTAAAGTCTTAGAAAAAGTGTCTGACATGAAACAAATATAACCAGCAGCAACTTGAGGTGAACGCTTGTCAAAATTTATTTTTCATCCATTTTTAGACACGTAAAACTGAAGATTAGAGAAGAACTAAAAACAAACTTTAACAAAAAAATAAATGCTGCAGAAATGTGATGGAAGTCAGTGGAATGTCCCCAAATGGATAGCTGTGCAAACGTGTGTGTGTGTGTGTGTGTGTGTGTGTGTGTGTGTGTGTGTGTGTGTGNGTGTGTGTGTGTGTGTGTGTGTGTGTGTGTGTGTGTGTTTCAATCCATCATGTTTTTAGGTGTGAAGGTCGCTGAGCTGCAACTTTAATCATGTCTCGTTTCTTGTTAAACGAACATTTTTAAAATTGGAAGAAGATAATTAAATCTGTTACAGACGCGTGTGCACACACACACCTACCATGAGTTTCTATTTCTGCGAGGACATCTTTGTTAAAATGTCTTAAAATTTAACTGAGAAAAAAACAGATTCTGCCAACAATAAAAAGATCAATAAAAAGGCAAACGATTCATTGTAAATCCTAAATTTAGTTGTGAAGCAGTTGAAGCTGGAACTCACACCAGCTGCAGCCTCTTATTTGTTTTGTTTCTTTACAACAAATTTATCAGAATTTTTAACATTTAGCTTTAAAAATAATCTAAATAAACTTTATTGTAAATATATTCATCTGTTGGTTTTTAAACTAAAAAATAGTTTGAATCACATCACTTATTAATTACATAATTAATTCTATTAATTTATTGTAAAAATATCAGTGAACTTGTGCTGACAGTGGACGGGACAGGCGGGGCTCACTCTAGTGTTATTTATCTCTGTGTTCCTGAAAGCCTCTCTCTGAGCTCTGCTGTTTGTCTGGAGATTACTGAGAACTAATTAACACTAAAAACGCTAACGAAGGATCGATGTTTGCTCTGAGACATCAGAGACGAATCGATTAAAACCATGAAAACCTTTCTGACTGCAACATATTTGTTTTCATCGGAGGAAAAGTCAGAGTTTTGTACCTCTGACCTGATCCAGAAAACTAACAGAACTCTGGCGTCTGTCTGAGACCAGCTCAGAGTCGCTTCGTTACATAAAAGCATCAAATTAAAATTCATGCATTTGTTTGTTTTTGTAAATTGTTCTGGACAAACACGTCTGAGTATGCTTTACTTATTAAACTTAAATGGTTTCTTTAGCTTGGGAAATTAATGTTTTCATCTTTAGATGTTTATTCCTAAAGAAAACAAGAATTCTAATTATAAAAATATGTTTAGTTAAAGTTATGAGTTAATATTCAGACTAACAGGAACCTGAACATGTTTTAGAAATCTGACTCACATTTCTCTGCCCAACGTGCACTTCGGTGCAGATCAGACGTTTTAGGCCAAATACGGAGGTTAAGCTCTGCCCTTATAAAAACTCAAGCTTAATTTATAATAAATTAATTAAAGACATCTAAAATAAATAATATGACTACAATAAACTAATTTCAGATATGTGGAATGTAAGTGTGGTAAAGCTGATTTTATGTTAAAAAGGCCTGCCATAGTGGGGTTCTGCTTGACAAAACATGTTACTGACCATAACTGTGTTTCCATTACAAATGTGCACAAAACTTTGTCGATATTCTGTTAATGTAAAAAAACACAGTTTCACAGCTGCAGTGTTTCCATTAAGTAAGAAATGTTATTAAAGTCACGTGAATACGTTTGTTCTCATGATAAGTCATTACAAACATGGCAGCGATGGATGTAAACACATAGCATGTTGCTACCACGACACTAGCGCTCATCATCAGAGGAGACGTCGGCGTCTTTTATCGAGGCTTTCCAGAGACAAGTCCCTACTTGGGAGCGGCTACGTATGCTGTGTTTTTGGGAAATTGTAGTCATGAGTTTACTATTTTATACTACTTCTGTGATATTACTACTACTTCTACTTCCTGTTATCTTCTTCATCATCATCTTTTCCACCAGTAGAAACAGACGGTTGTTGATCACGTGACTCCCGTGATGTGAAAAAAGTGTTTCCATTGCAGTTTTGCGAAAAACACCAATTTCAATACGGTTGAAACACCAAACTTATCCTAGCGCAAAAAACATTTAGTCAAAAAACGTAATTATTTTCGAAAATGACGTGTTTCCATTGAGCAAATTTGTTTTCGAAATTTTAATTTGCGCATTTTCATGGTCAATGGAAACGCAGCTCATGAGACAAAATAACGTCATCAAGTACGCCGTACATCAGTGATAGATGTAGGGTTTTCCTGAGACAAAATGTTCATTGAGGGCCCAAGTATTTGTTCAACATGTTTGCACACAGATCCCTGGTTTTGATAGTGTGTAAATTTAACGACTCACATATTTAAACATTTAATTAAGGTTGCAAAGTAAATTCTCCTTACTGATTTTTATACATTTTTGCTGTACCTTGATAAAAAAAAACTCTCAAACACAAAACATGTGAGGAAATGCCACCATCGTTTGTCAGATGAAAGACTTTTTCCTGCAGGAAAGTTCAAACCTCCTGTGAGATTCACGCTGGACCTTTTTTTTTTTTTAACTCTTTAGCGCCTCCAGTGTTTGGACCTGGAACTGCATCCAGCCTCATTGATCTCAGGCTAATTACAGATGAGTGACAGAACAGGGGCAGTGAGCAGGTACAGTTTTTTTTAAATGTACCTGTTCACAGAACTTTTGGAAAGCATTGCTGCTCTGATTTCCTGCTTTATTTTGAAAATGTTATGTTTGGTATCACAGATTTTAAACTGAAAGACTCTTCTGCCATATAAATTATCAATCAGATTTTATCTTTGGCAAAGTTTCTTATTCATAAAAGTAAAGTAATTCATAGGAAACCACTTTTTGACCTATTTGCAATGAATGTAAAATTTTATTTTAATGCAATCTCAGATTCAAACAACAAGAAGGCTGTAAAAACAACAAATATCTGTAGTATGTACAACTTTACTCTCATTTTTTGTTTGTTTGTGTATTTTTTCTTTCTTTCTTTTTCTGTTCCTTTATACTAATTACTTTGTTTTTGATATGTTCTGGAATTTTTTGTAAGATTTGCAAAATTGTTAATTAAAAAAAGGACAGGGGGACTTCTGGGGGCCAATCAGAATTTAGCTGGGGCCAGTGCCCCCGTGGCTCCGCCTCCTAAAACCAGCCCTGCTGTACAGACTGATGTATATGAAACGAACGGCTTGTCATAAGGGACTCAATCAAACTCTACTTACAGACTTAAAAGCATATAATAAATAGAAGAGTAAATACTAAATTTACAGAGTAAAAAACATGCAGATCCTTTAAAACCTTTGCTCTAATGTCAGCTTCTGTTCAGAACCATCTTTGATGAGTTTGATGAGTTTGATGAGTTTGATGTGTTTGATGAGTTTGATGTGTTTGATGTGTTTGATGTGTTTGATGAGTTTGATGAGTTAGAGTATGATGTAATCTCCTTCAGCTTCTGGTTTTTGGTACAAAGACATTGAAGCTTCTGTCTGGGAGAGTTGGAGCTGTGAGTTATTTCTTTATCCACAAGTCCTCCAACCTCGTCCCGCAGCACTTTATGAAAGTAATCAGACACATCAATCAGAGCGAGGCCTGCGTCCCCCCCTCGGGTTGGAGCTAAATGTTCCTGAAGACTAATGAGAGATCAGAGCGAGCGCTGCTCCTACGACCGCACAAATTCATCTCCTCTGTCAGCGCTCATCATTCAGCTCAAACTCAATCAGCTTTCTCATCAGAGGGTACGGCGGTGAAGGCAGGGGGTTCTGCCTGGATGGTCCACGCTCCTTCGGTTCAAGACTTTTATCAGTCAGGACCGGAGGAAAACGACCTGGTGTTTACCAGCTGCTGTGTTTATTCAAATCTAACCTGAGGGCAGGAAAAACACACAGATTCCACCAGTTCTTTATGAAACAAAAGCAGAAACAGAAAAGACGTGTGTGAGAAATGGTTCCAGCTTCTTGTAGAACCTCCACTGCAGTCCTTCAAAAAGCTGTGGAGGAAGTTTGGTCTCTACCAGGTCCAGGTCCTGGACTTAGACTGGACCATTAAAGCACCTTCATTTATTTATTTTTGAGCTGTTCTGTTAAAGAATAGACGCTGCGTCTGCTTCCATTTCTGGGTTGCAGTCATGCCTGGATGATGCACAAAACCCAGATGGGGGCAGGAAGTGATTCGCTCCAGTTCAAAACAGTGAAATGGATCACAGTGTACAATAATGCTCTAAACGGGCTGGTGAAGATGAGATGTTGCAAAAAGAAAGAAATAAATCACATATATTTAGGATCTGATCCATATTGTCTTAATAAAAAGACTTGTTATATAATTTGGAGGATTTACCGGCGTCGAGGCGAGCGAAATAACTGTTATTTCTATGTGCTTGGATCTACTTGTAAATAATTTTTTATATTTATTTCATTTAAACAACAAAAATAAACATTAAAAATAAACAAAAAAGCACAATGTCATCAAAGGAAAAGGAGCAGAGAGAGAAGAAAAAATCTTATATCTGCCCCCCAATGAAAACAATATCACACACATGTAGGGGTCACCTCGAGTGAAGAAACAGGAATTACTGCCTGAAAGCAGGTCTCGCACAGGCCTGAGAATTGGCAGGAACTGGTGAACTCTTATTTTAGGCCATGACGGGTCATTTCAACCTATACGAGGACTTCAGTTCTCTTAATCAGATATTAAACAGAA
>NW_013953004.1:12436-13486 GCF_001266775.1 Austrofundulus limnaeus | reverse complement strand
CCCCCACACACACACACACCTTGTTAAATCCCACTTTGTTTCCGTCCCTTATAGTCTGACAGTTAAAGAAGTGACGAATGGCCATTATTATGAAAAGAAGGTTACTTTTTAGACGTGGCTCAGAGAGCTGAGGGGCGTGCCAGCGCCCGCTCCATCACTGTCAGGGAAACTAATGATAAGATATCATAAGACACAGGACGGCCATGTTAAGATGAAGTGGCCTCGCCGACAGTTTTCATCAGCTGCCTCCCGTCTGCGCTCGGCATTCATCTTGATTTTGCATCCGCTCGCACTTCCTCTGCGTTACACCTGCAAGGATGCATCAAACGCCGCGAGCTGCGATCACCATGATGGAGGCGTTATTAATTCAAACACAACTTACTGCTCTGCAGATGAAGGAGCCGCACCTACGACAGCAACGTCTGGATTTAAAATGTTAAAAGCTCGTAAACTAACCACGCTAGGACATTTTTCTGAACGATAAATTGTCTCAGAAATTATCGCGATAAACGATAATATCGTTGAAACTGATATATTTAATATTTCAATTTATTGTGTGAATAATTAAATTATTCTTGTGTTTGAATTAAATGATTGATGACCTGCATGTAAAGCAGGTGCTAAATAGTGTTTTTACTATTGATTGATTGATTTGTTAGTTGGTTGATTGATTGATTGATTGATTTGTTAGTTGATTGATTGATTGATTGATTGGTTGATTGGTTGGTTGGTTGGTTGATTGATTGATTGATTGATTGATTGATTGATTGATTGATTGATTGATTGATTGATTGATTGATTAACTATAGCAAAGAAACAGCTGCACTGATCAACATAAAATTTGTCAGGACTGTAGATGTGTCCGATCTACACTACTCCAGCCAACGGTTTTACAATAGACCCCATATTTGAGGAGGGGGCTCCATCTGAAAAGTGGGGTGTCTCAACATAACAAAATTGCTATAACTCAAAAACTATTTAACTTAGTAGCTTCAGATTTTTTTGTTATTCAGCTCTGATGAAAAGTTAGCCATTGGGCCCAACCAATCC
>NW_013953004.1:9831-11421 GCF_001266775.1 Austrofundulus limnaeus | reverse complement strand
ACCCCAAGAAAAAAAATCTGTTTTGCTGAGTTCTGTATCTCTGTGTACATGTAGGGGTCATATATGCTAATGCTGCGGCATCTAGTTAAAATCTAAATATTTAAATAATTTGGTGAATTGTTACATAAACGAACTGAACTGGATTAACATCACTAAATGCAGCAGGTGAATGGTTCTGGATACTTCTTGTGACAAAGTTAAAAGCTGTTTTTGAGCTGAACTTCCTGCTGTTTCCCTCCCCCTCCAGAAGAACCGACCCCCCAGCAGCAGAGTTTCAGAGCAGCTGTCAGTGAAAAGTTTTAATGAGACGATTATCTCCAAACAAATTACAGGATCAGACGCTTTATCTGCTCAAATTCCCTTCTAGCGAATGAAAACGGGAGCTGGTTAATTCCTGGAAAGAAAACCCAGTTTCTGTTCTCAGATGTGGATGTGCTGTTTGACGACGGTGTTTGAGGAGGATTTTGATTTAATTAGAGCCTGCTGGGGCTCTGCTGCTTTAACATCAAACTTAATATCACAACAAAATCAAACACTAATCTTCTGATAATTGAATCTTTGTTTGTTCTGCGGCTTTCTTTCATTTACAGCAAAGAGAATAAACCAATTGTGAATATTTGCACAAATATAGGAAAAGAATTTGTTCAATATTATTAATGGGAAAAAAAACAGAATCATTTCTTTCACAAACAAAGATTTTTACATTTAGTTCTTCAAAAAAAATGTTCAGAATTTATTAAAAACTTTCAGGATTTTCTAAGAGAAGTGACTGAAGACGATGATGATGATGATGACGATGATGATGATGATGATGATGATGATGATGATGATGATGAGGTCAAACAGCAGCAGAAACTGATCAACAAAGAAGGTTTCTCTAAAGTTCTTCAAGACAAGTAAAAAACTAAAAGAATAAATATATAAATTGATAAATAATTAGGATTCAGCTAATTAAAGACAGCTGATCATCTCCCTCCACTACAGTTATCAAATTAAATAAAGATTCATTATATTTTTACTTTTACCACTGTTTTTTGTATTAATTTATTCCTTAAATATTTACTAATGTCAAAAAAATTACAAACCGTTTTTTTCAGGAAACAAGTCACGCATCAGGCTGACACAAGAAAACTTCCAGATAACCAACAGAAGCAACCGATTGGTGTTGCATTTCAAAATAAAAGCCCTTGGAAAGTGTTCATTGTCATTCTTTTTCTTGTTAAATTGCTGTCACACCATAAAAGAAGTAAAGAAAGATCAAACCCAGTGGTCCTTAGTCCTGGTCCTCAAGGGCCATTGTCCTAAATGAGTGACCAACAGGTTTCTACAGAACCTGAAGACCTGCTAAAGATCATGATAACAACTAAAACATGTAGCAGAGTGGTCCTGAGGGTCACTAATATATTTTTTATTATTCAAATCCTCTTGTTTTACTCCTCCTGAGTGAAATTCTTTAGTTTAAGATTTTATACTAAAACATTTTATTGTTTAACTCACTTTTTTGCTGCTGAGGGTTGTCCAGCAGGTGGCGCCAAACTTGATTGTTTCAAATGCGTCAAAGATTTTAAACAACACGATGCTGTCATATTA
>NW_013953004.1:4843-9101 GCF_001266775.1 Austrofundulus limnaeus | reverse complement strand
GTCCAGATACAATGATTTAAATCGATTATGTGACACATTATACCGCTGTCGTGCATCAGGTTGTAAGACCATGCAGCGGCCTTAAAGGGCCTGTCACATCAACGTTTTTGTAATAAATAATGCATTTTTAGAAAAAATAACATTGATAAAATATTGGGAAAAAATTCATGCAGCTGAGATATTCAGATATTCACATGTTAAGTAACAGGAAGTGATGTCATAGGAGAACGTCTGATGTAAACAGAGCGTTGCTACAATCATTAACAGACTCTAGAGAAGAATCTGATGTTTATTTAGATTATTTAATCGATCAGAGAGACGAAGAATCAGTTCAAATAATATTGTTTTAATATACAAAGAAAGTTCCCCTTTGATGTCACTTCCTGTTTCACTTTGAGCCGAGTTCAAAGTAAAATATACGTACAGGTTCGTGACAAAATGGGTTCAATCCTGTGTATTCAGCCAGGTTTCTGAAATATGAAGATGTTTTCTTTGACTTTATTCATGACGTCTGAAACAACCAGTTCAGTCAAAAAGTTTCATTTTCTGTGACGTTTAAACTTTAAAGGACTGGATCCTTCTACTTGTTTTTACTTAAATCCAATCCAGTTTTCCTCTGATCGTCTGAAGTCAGACAGATTTCTGCGTCGCTGCAGTCTGGTTCAGATAAATCTCTCCAGCCGCCTCCTTGCTTTGTGTAAAGACCATCATTTCCTTTTGTCCTGCGCCACGTTTTGTCTTTATTATTACACAACAGCTGAGTAAATACAGCAGATTTGTCAAGTGTAATGACTTGTGTGTGGGCCACCTCTCCCTGGATGCACGGCGGCGGTTTGATGGATGCTCTGTGGCGTGTCGAGCCTGAGCCGCGGCGACAGGACCGAAACAAAACAAGCGCAGGGAGCTGAAGGGGGATTGTCCGGGATCGCCTCATGAATCTGAAACATTAATGTGCCATTACTGTGTGAGGTGCTGCTGCGGATTGAAGCGACGAGGACCCTCGACTCTGAGCCGCCTTCATTCGGACCGCTCCTCCGACACAAATTGACATCATGTGGAGAGCGAAGCAATCAGCCGGGCCTCGGTCTCTGAGCGTTTACACCTAAACCGAGCAAATCTTGACCTTAAAATCGTCTCTGTTTCATTTTTCTCCCCGACAGCAGCGTGACTCCCTGAAAGAGCTGCTGCCACGAGGATTTCCTGCTGCTCATCTGTGGGTTTAACTCACTCAGGATCAATCTTTTCTCCTCTCAAAGATGAAGAAGAGACCTCGCAGGGACCAAACCACAGCGATGTGTTGACGTACAAAACGCCAAACTCTTGGAGGGTAATAACTTTGTCTGCTCAGAGATTGTAAAAATCACCAAAAAAAAGTCTGTGTGAATAAATAAAACTCTATAACTCAATTCTTTTTTCCTTTTCAAAATAAAAGTTTGTAGTTATCTATTCACTTATTAATTTTATTTTGATAAAAGTTTAATGCCTCTTTTGGCAGGGTGTTGGATCATCCCTCCATCCCACTGGGGGGCGCTGTAGGTTCTTTACTTTTGTTCTGAAGGACTTTGTGTGAAACCGGAAGTGACTTTAAAAGAAACAAACTTTAAAAACTTCAGGAAAACTTTTCCATTCACAGTTAAAAACACACGGTAAGCTGTTTGTTGCAGATGACGTATCGCGTCACGAAATTCAGACGGGGGTAAAAGAAACAAACACGAGTTTTCAGCGACCATTTTCTAACAGGTGAGGATCAAATCGTTTAAATCCAATTTTCAGATATTTTATTGGACAGTTACTGGAATTTAGGTTGACAGAAGCTAAATGGATGATTTAGATCCAAAGTACATAGAAATAACAGGGGTTAGCTCATTAGCATTGTCATCATAGGCTAATTATTTAAAATAGCACAAGTCACTGCTCACCTGGGCAGAAACAAGTGGACAGACATTTAAAGCTTCTTTGATCCTAAATGTTTGACTCAACCTGAAACTAAATTTTTGTAGCTTTGAGGCTTTTGAAGCTTTAATTTGGCTCCTCGTATAAAACGAGCTCCACAGCAGCAGGTAGATTATATTGATCACCTCGACGCCGCTAAATCCTCCAGATTATATAACAAGTCTTTTTTTAAGACAATATGGATCAGATACTAAATATACGCAGGTTTTTTACGATGTCTCGTCTGTTCCAGAACATTTAGAGCATTATCTTACTCTGTGATCCATTTCACTGATTTCAACCTGAGAAAATCACTTCCTTTTTGTGGAATAAAAACCTGGAACAAAGATGAAACAGATGAAACTCATTCATGTTTTTACAAATGTTTTAACTTTTTTAGTCTTCATCACTTAGTGGTGGGATCAGGTTCTCCTGGAGCCAAAAGGTTTTGACTTCTCTGCTCCTCCTTCTCTGCTCCTCCGTCTCTGCTCCTCCTTCTCTGCTCCTCCTTCTCTGCTCCTCCTTCTCTGCTCCTCCTTCTCTGCTCCTCCTTCTCTGCTCTTTGTCCTGAACTCCTCCTGATCGATTTCTCACTTTCTCCTCCAGAAATCCTGTTTTACACCTCCTGCTCTCCTCCTTCTCTTGTTCTCCATCTCCTAGTCTCCTTCTCTTGTTTTCCATCTCCTAGTCTCCTCTTGTTCTCCATCTCCTAGTCTCCTTCTCTTGTTTTCCATCTCCTAGTCTCCTCTTGTTCTCCATCTCCTAGTCTCTTGTTTTCCATCTCCTAGTCTCTTGTTTTCCATCTCCTAGTCTCCTCTTGTTCTTCATCTCCTAGTCTCCTTCTCTTGTTCTCCATCTCCTAGTCTCCTCTTGTTCTCCATCTCCTAGTCTCCTTCTCTTGTTTTTCATCTCCTAGTCTCTTGTTTTCCATCTCCTAGTCTCCTCTTGTTCTTCATCTCCTAGTCTCCTTCTCTTGTTCTCCATCTCCTAATCTCCTCTTGTTCTTCATCTCCTAGTCTCCTTCTCTTGTTCTCCATCTCCTAGTCTCCTCTTGTTCTTCATCTCCTAGTCTCCTTCTCTTGTTCTCCATCTCCTAGTCTCCTCTTGTTCTCCATCTCCTAGTCCCCTCTCGATCTCTGCACCTCCTGCTCTCCTCCTCCTGCTCCTCCTGGTATGTGAGGAGAGTTTTTCCGAAGCTCAGCAGCCTCCAGCTGAGGGGAGCAGCTAATTAAACTGCTTCCTTTTCCAAGTCGGACTCGATAAATCTGCGTAAATGAACAGGATGTTGGCGAAGCTGCTACATTAAATCTGCATCATGTGTTTAATGAATGTGGAAAGGTCTGCCACTGTGAACTCCACTGAATTAGCATAACTACTTCCAGCGTCTTCCTTAAATAATGCTCTCATTTGCACATCACTGAGTTGGCTAATTCAGGCCTGACTGAGGGCGGCCGCGCAATTAAACAGTCCCACTTTAATTTTTAATGAAATCTGTGTTACATCCATCCTGACATTAATGAGAGCCACATGGAAACAAAAAAGGCTGCTAATAATTAAATTCACCAACCAGTCTGAGGGAAAATAACTCCTGAGGAGGAATTACATGACTAATTATTAATTAAATATTCACAGTGTCGAGCAGCAGCAGTCAAACGTGTGCAGGAGGAGCAGAAGGAGGAGCAGGAGGAGGAGGAGGAAGTCAAACCTGTTTTCTGATCACTGTGAGAAGAACCAACACATCCAAGTGTCAGATTTAAACCGTTTCTACAACTGTTGTCAAAGTTTGTATTTATTTTCCGCTGCACTGAAACCAAACTGCGGTGATTTGATGCGACGTCTGTCTGATCCTCGGAGCTCATGGACCTGTAGCTGAGGACAGGAGACAGGAAACAGCTGAGTGTTGGGAGCTTTAAAACAGGAGTCAGTTCATCCGACCCAGAAATAAATGAAATCAGAGCTCTCTGTTTCTGAAAAAAAAAAAAGCTTCAGTTTTTGTTTGAAAACAGCGTTAAACACCATGAACACGAGAGAGGAGGAGAAATAAAAACTTTAAAATACTTCAGCTCCTCTTTGTTCATATCTCAGCATTAATTTAAAGGGATCCTTGATTAGTTGTAACATTAGACTTTATTTGATAAAAAAATATTTTAACTGTAAAATAAAGACTGTAAAAATACTGTAGGATCTTAAGTTTTTATCACTATTAGACTAAAAGTTTAAAAATATATTACACTGACGGGGCCATTTTATTTCCACACAAAGCATTCTGGGTAAATGATGACGTGGATAGGTCCTCGGTGCGAGGCTGCTAGCGAGCTATATCCAC
>NW_013953004.1:0-396 GCF_001266775.1 Austrofundulus limnaeus | reverse complement strand
AGGAGGAAACATGAATTCAGGAGGACACATGAAGTCAGGAAGAAACATGAAGTCAGGAGGAAACATGAAGTAGGAGGAAACATGAAGTCAGGAGGAAACATGAAGTCAGGAGGAAACATGAAGCAGGAAGAAACATGAAGCAGGAGGAAACATGAAGTCAGGATGAAACATGAAGCAGGAGGAAACATGAAGTCAGGAGGAAACATGAAGTCAGGAGGAATATGAAGTCAGGAGGAAACATGAAGCTGGAGGAAACATGAAGTCAGGAGGAAACATGAAGCAGGAGGAGACATGAAGCTGGATGAAACATGAAGTCAGGAAGAAACATGAAGCAGGAGGAAACATGAAGTCAGGAGGAAACATGAAGTCAGGAAGAAACATGAAGCAGGAGGAAAC
>NW_013953003.1:313250-313534 GCF_001266775.1 Austrofundulus limnaeus | reverse complement strand
GGCAGTGGGGATGACTTATTTAGCCTTTAAAGAAACGGTCTATATTCACAACCCCAGAGCAGGGGGAGTGACGTCACGGCCACGGGCAAGGCGCTGTGTACTTTCTTCCCCGCAGGAGACGAGGGCGTGAGGATTATATTTAGAGACTGATGTGATGGACAATATGTGCCAGTCTGTACCGGAGCTGCTAAGAGGACCTGCAGCTGCCCTGGACAAAATCAACCACATCAGTTTTGAACTCGCTTCTCGTCTCCACTCCCTCCACACCTGCAACGCCGCCTCAG
>NW_013953003.1:310454-312250 GCF_001266775.1 Austrofundulus limnaeus | reverse complement strand
TAATAATACATTCTAACATCCAATGTCTGGTATTTCAGAGCATTTTTATAGGTTAGAGATAACTTACTGGGAAAAACCTTCATATTGAGCATCAGAAAATAAAAGTATGATATATAAATACAAATGTAGGGGTCACCTCGAGTGAAGAAACAAGATTTACTGCCTCGAAGCAGGCCTCGCACAGGCCTGACGAGAAGGCAGGAACTCTGTCACAAACTGAACTCTATTTAGGCCATGACAGGTCATTTCAACCCAGAAGAGAACCCCTCGGTTCTCTTAATCAGAAAATGGACAGAGCAATCTCTTCTGTTCGTGATTCATTTGTTGTTTAACTAAGAATGTTTATGCATTTGTTAAATCATGATAATGACTGTCACAAGAAAAGTGGAACCACTTCTACTCTTTTATCGTGCCTAAAAGATTAATTAATGGTGTAAAAAATTTACAGAGAAAATCATTACCATGTTTTCCTTGTGTTTTTATTTAAATCACTGTTTTTATTTTACTGTGAACACAGTAATTTAATTGTGGGTTTTTTCTTGAGAAAATTTTTCATGTATCTGGACTAACAAAAGTTTCAAAACTGATGACTTAAACAGAAATGTTAATTAATCATCACAAATGTTTTGCAGTGATTTCTCTTAGAGTCTATCAGAAGAAAAGTTGAAAAGAGGTTATCATATTATGTTGAGACAATCAGAATTTTAGCCTTGAGCTGGCGCCTGGCTGGCAAGGCTCTATCTCTCTTCCTTTCTCTGACTCATCTTAAGCCCGAGGGCGGAATCAAAGTTCGTCCGTTTCTATTACTAACCCGGACGTCTTTGAGTGACGGGCACACTTCTTCCTGGATGCCAAACTGGGAAGTAATACCGAGTTTCTCTCCGGAGAAGCCAGTTTTGGCTCGTTAGGCCTTGCCCATGAGCTAATTGGGGGATCTAATGGCTGGGATGTCGGCACGCCGCCTAATGTCCCACCCGAGACTGCAAGTCTCCAAGTGTGTTTCTAACTCCCGAGGGGAGATTTTATTTTGAAAGAAGGCACCGGATGAACAGCTTGAATCTTTCTGGCTTGGACTCAAACAGATGAAAAGTTACCTGAAATAACACCTTTTCGCAGAGGAACAGTGAGCGGGCCAATTAAAAAGTTCCCTGACTGATCGGAGGTGAAGCAGTGACTACCCAGGGTTTGGTTAAGAAGCCATCACCAGGTAAAAGCTGAGCATTTTCGGGGTGATGTGTCATGTGGAAATCTAAGTGACCAGAAGGGACGTGCTGATCCGGTTGGCTACACTCTTGATAAAGTAAAATTAGTAATAACACTAACCTTACTTTCCTCCTTTCCTTTGTCTTTATTTGCCAAAACTTAAGCTGGAAGTGCCAGTAAAATTATTTGGTTGTAACATCAGAACTGACGTTTTACTGTTCTATATAAGTAATCTGAGTTGATGTGAATTAAAATTCGGACGCYAGTTTTATCTCATTTAACTTTGAAGCTTTTTATTGGAATAACCACAATCAGGTGCAACTTATGATCTGTTCAATTTGTGTAAATAAGTGATTGCATAGTCTTTTATGAATAAACTTGAACTCGTCTGAACGTTCACTCATTGTGTCACTTTTCACTTCTCACAATCAAGATATTAAAAGTAATGAGAAAATACCTTGGTAAAACTTTCCTCATACTTTATGTATGAGAGATGTAGGAAAGGCTTAAATCACCTTAAGCCCTACCCCCTACATCTTTTGTCAGTTAATGTTAAAAAAAACTGTGTGCATGTATTTTTCCTCACCCAGGAG
>NW_013953003.1:305917-309454 GCF_001266775.1 Austrofundulus limnaeus | reverse complement strand
CTACAGCCCTTTTATAGTCATTTGACCAATGGAAATACTATGTTTCTACATAGGATAATAGGTTACAACCTTGTAACTTTGGCAACTGTTGGTGGGCCAAATCAAATGGCTTTGTGGGCCAAATTTGGCCCGCGGGCCCCACTTTGGGCTCCTCTGCTTTAAAAACTGAAATGTTTTGAATGAACACTAGATGGGGTGATGGGGTCGCATCTGAACACTGAGAAATGAGAAAGATTCAGCTGTTTTTCTCAGCTTTTGGAAAGTAATGCATCATGATAACGTAAAAATCACAAAAAAAGAAAGAAAAAAAGAAAAGAAAAGCCAGAGAAACTTTTGACTGTTCCTGTGTGTCTGGCTGTTAGCAAAATATATCATGGTAAAACTGACAGGCTTTAATAAAACTTTATAAAGATCAGATGACTAAATAGGGGTTGAAGTCAACCCAAATTAAGATGGCTACCACCGCCACGGCTATAATTTACTTAATTTTACAAATATTGACCTAAAATCATTGGCAGTTCTAGGGACACACAGAGGCATGGGCCCCAGCTGAAATCTACTTCTTATGGGTGTCTCTGGTACCCGCCAAGCTGACATTGTAAGAAGTTATTCTTAATGTTTTGCCTGGTAAACTAAACAACCTACAGTATTTTTACAGTCTTTATTTTACAGTCAAAATAAATGTTTATCAAATAAAGTTTAATGTTACAACTAATCAGAGATCCCTTTAAACCTCTGATCATAATGTCATATGGAGAATTGTAACTTGGGTGTCTCTGGTACCCGCCAAGCTGACATAGTAAATAAAAAGTTTTTCTTAATGTTTTGCCTGGTTAAATAAAGGTTAAATAAAATTAAAATAAAAAAACTTTAAAAAAACTCAAGTGGTAATAGATTGAAGGTAAATTAAATTTTTGTGTTAAACAATGCCTTTAGTTTTCCTAAAATACATCCAGTGATTCATTAGATATTTTGCTAACACTACAGACAAAACAATCATTATGCTGCTTTGCCTTTGGCAGTTAGAGATTGTTTATCATTTCTTTAGGGATTATTTTATTAAGTGATATAAATAAATTAAATGTGCAGAATTCTACCTAACTTAATTATTCCTAAGGAACAAAAAGATCTTTTGAATTTGATCAGAAACTGATCCAGTAATGCTTTGTCTGTCATTGTGCCAAAAAAGCCATTTGAGCTTACATTTAGAAAGGATTTTTCCCCTGAACACATGCACAAAACAAAATTCTTATTATAATATTTTTATTTTATTAATATTATTTCAATAATTAACATTCTTTTTAACATATTAGCTTCTGACTGTTTAATAAGCTGGCCCCTCATGTTAAATTTCAAAAGGAATAAAGGGACAGATGACAGACAGAGATGAAGGGTAAGGGAAGGAAAAGGGGCGGAGCTTTAGGTACCAAGGGAATAGCCCACAGAGGGGGGGAGGAAGGGAGAGTGAAGCTGTAATAAAACAGGCTGATGTCATCTTTGTGAAGGAGCCAATCACAGAGCAGCAAAGGGAGGGACTGAGGAGTCGGAGGCAGATCTTCCAAGGGTGTGTTTGATGTAGCACTGCAGATTCTGTACAAAAACACAGTGAAAGGAGCAGAGTCGGCTGAAAGCACTGGGAAGATGCTGAAGAAAACAGAGATGGAGACGGGCCTGTGAGGAGGACAGAAACAAGACCGAGAACAGGATAAAGAACACCTGCAGAGGTAAAACAAAGACATCACAGGGTTTGTGTGTCTGTGTGTGTGTGTGGGTGGGGGGGCAGAGAGTTGTGGAATATACCTGAGCTGGTAGTTGTGACAATGTCTCCTTATAAAGCAGGAACAGCATCATGCTGTAGATGTAGATCACTGAGATGGATGCAGGATGTGATGTTTGTGTGTGTGTGTGTGTGTGTGTGTGTGTGTGTGTGTGTGTGTGTGTGTGTGTGTGTGTGTGTCATGGCTGTTCTGCTCCACTGGGCAAAATTTGAGCATTTTCACATTGTGATTATAATTTAAATGCTGTTTCAAGTCATGAAGCACTCCCATATTCTGCCACAAAACATGTTTGTCATCCCTAAGATGAGCAGAAGCAGACATGAGGAGGTGAAAAGGAGGGGCAGACTCACCCATTAATCAGCAGATTGTCAGAGGGAAAAAAAACACACATTTAAACCAGCTCCATCCAGATTTTCACCCTTGGTTTAATTTCCTATTTGTCCTTCACATTTTGGGGGAAAACAGACCTTCAGAAACATCACCCTGTCTGACACCACATTCCTGGCAATCTCATTCTTCAGGACCACTCCTGCTCCATTTCTCCTCCCATCCACATCAGGATAAAACAGCCGAGACCTGGACCCACCTCTGTGGGCCTTCCTGCCCTTCCACGTCAGCCGGCTCTGCCCTTACATACACTTATTGATTTATTCATTCATTTAATTTAAAAACAAAACAAATTCTACATACAAGAGAAATACAAATCACAAGTAAAATGAAAGACAGCAGAAAAAAGAAAAAAAAAACATTATAGTTGCTCCTATTTTCCAAGAAATAATTTCAAACAAAAACAAAAACAAAACCTTCACTTCCTTCTTAAACCACAGCTCTTATGAATACACATCATAAAATTTCTTTAACAAACTAACTTCTATCACTCTCTTAAACAAAAACATTGAAGCAGCATTTTTATAATCACTTTCCAGATTATTCCAGAGTCTTATTTCTTGGACCAAAGCACACCAATCCTTCAAATTTGTTCAAACTTTAGGTTTTACAAACATCTCTAGTCCTTTAAGATTATAACTTTCCCTCTTAAAATTTGATTGGATGATCGAAGGTAAGACATTTTTATGAACCTTATGCATAATCTGTAAAATGTTGTAATAAACATTTACAGATWATAACCAAAAAAAATCAGAATAAACAGCCAAGTGGAAAAAAACTTGTCATATAAACAACTGGAATATTCTGATCCAGTTCAGCCCGATCAGAATGAATTTGTAATCCAAACAGAGACGTGCTTTATGCCAACTGATCATTTGAACCGGATGCATGGAAACATATTGTGATCATGTTATTCTGGTTGTGGAAACATGACTGTGCATGATCTGTGACTCCCATCCACTGGTCTTTGTGTAGGGAGGGGCAGCAGTGATCAGAACAGCACAGAACTTTCAAGGATGATTAMTTCCRCTTTTCTCATCTGGMAAAGAAGGAAGACAAACATGTTGCTTTGCAAAAAAAATAAAGTCAAGCACTTTGCCTGTAGCTCGATGAATGAGTGCATTAACATCTCTGCTGTTATTAAAACCTGCTGTGGGTCCATTCCAGGCTCTCAGAACCTGTTTGTTTTGTTTATGTTCATCACTGAAGTAGATCTCTGTGATTTTTTTTTTTAAGGGAAAGTTTACAAATCTGTTAGCCTGGTTAAAACCAGACCCTTGTCCTTCACTTTGCTTCGTACGAGGGTCTGGACTTGATGCAATAGAGAATCGTTTCTTGCAGGAGGCGTGGCCTCTGCTGAAGTGCGTGTGTG
>NW_013953003.1:284553-304917 GCF_001266775.1 Austrofundulus limnaeus | reverse complement strand
CTGCTGCTTTGTCAGACATATTTAATTTAATTTGAAGCCTTATCAACACAAACTGGCTTCTTTCACTTCCTCCACTGCCGAATGCTAAAACAACAAGCAGACACTGCGCAGAAAATTGACGTTCTGTTCTCTGATTGGTTCGGCTAAATATCTGCCAGTGAAATCCTTGTCTATGGGAGAAATCCCAGACGGAGCAGAGAAGGAAACTAGAATTGAGCGGAGCTGCGTAGGAGCCAGGCTACAAATCTGTGCTTGTCAGTAATTTTATTCTGAATAAAAGCCTGGTGCATGTAAACGCTTGTCATGATCAAATGAATTCATGTTGTGCCCATGTAAACGATACATTCGGATGATTTAATCCGATTACATTTCAAACTGATCAGAGAACTCTGCACATGTAAACATGGTTAATGTCCTTATGTTTAAGGGTTGATACCATCAGACTCTTTACTTTCCTCTTCTCTTTGTCTCCTGGCAAGTTTCCCTCCTCCATGGTCTTTGACAATAGGGCAGTTRCCACTGGCACCTTGTTTTTCAACAGCACTGGTGGTGGTCGTTGACCCAGGTTTTGACTGATCCAGTATGGTGACACTCGGATGAACTCATGTTTGTTTTGGCAAAAGTGTTTTTACACCAGTTGTTCTTCCTGATGCAACCCTCACTATTTACCCGAGCTTGGGACTGGCACAAGAAATACACAGACCTATAGAGGCTGGTTTCTGCCGACTAAACTGCCAAAAATAGATTTAACTCAGTCAGTTTTACAGATATTGACTGAAAGTTTGGTGACTGTATCTGAGAATCATCCCAAACACATATTCAGAACCTTTGTTTTAAAATTTTCCATTCACTATTTGCAGTTCATTTAATCTATTATTTCTAAATATTTAATGAACCACTGTAAAACCTTTGAAGCCAACCAATCTTAAGGTTGCTGCCATACTCAACAACAAAAAAAATAATGATCTGAAAATATTGTGCTGACATTTGGTTAGGTTATAACTTGATTCCCAACATATTCTCTGAGTGATACGTATTGTGCAACATATTTGCCTAAAATTAAATAATATTATAGCCATCCCTGTAGATAAAATATCTCATGAACCACTTAATGGAACTTTCAGAAAGTAATCACTGTCTGTGCATCTACAACTAATTCACTTTCAGTCACTCCAAATTAAGATGGCTGTCACAACTAATTGGCATTAGTCAACACAAATTGGACACAACTCCAGTCAATGTTATGGAAACTGAGCTAAAATTTGACATGGTATTAGAATGTCATTCTCAACCAGTGGTGGGCAGCGCCAATCCAAAAATCAGCTCCGCAATTTCTAAATCACTTATAAAAATATTTGGGTCCGTCACTTCAAAACTGCTTATGCCATAGAAAAACTAGTAGAAGCTAATTTTAAAGCGCAAGTCACAATTCATGTACAATATATGCATAACACTGCCAATTAGCGGTTTATGAATTCTTTTACAACTTAATTCTGCAACCACCAATTGCTGGGGATGTGATTTCCTTAAACAGAACTTTGGCTCCTGGTGTAAAAATTAAAACGTTTTTGAGGATTACTAGTTCAGCTGCTTCTTTGTCTTTTTCTTCTGTTTATTTGTAGCTTTTTCATTAAAGAAGCATCATTAAAGTAATTTTAAAACTGTTTATTGGAAAACTGAAGCGATGCATTCTGGGTACATGATGGACTGACGGGAAACAAAAGCACYGTGAACAGGAAACTAGTATCTTCCCTTCAAAATAAGAGCTTGGATTTTAAAGTTTTTCATGTTTCCGTTGGATTTTAAAGTTTTCCAGTCCACCTGAAACTCATCAGACTGAAGAAGTCTCTTGAAGGAGAGACAAAACCTTTTACTAAAGAAGAACCATCCAGAGGACCTACCGTACTTATTTTTTCTTTTTGATTTTTTTTCTACCTGGATCAGGACGTTTTCCATGTAGTTGTTCCAGTTGACCACTAGATGTCAGTCTTCACCAGCATAACATCTTTAAATCATTTCTGAGTCTCTAGCACAGTTGGCTGATTGCTTTTGAGCTCCATCGTTTAAACTTTTTTTTTTTAAAAAGGAGCTCCGATTGTAAAGTAAAATAAATCAATACATACAAAATTCTAGTATGGATTACAAATGTTTACTGTTTTTGCTATTGCCTTCCTGCTACGTAAGCAGACACAAAGCATTGTGGGAAATCAGAACCGGGGCCGAAAGAAACAGTCCGCAAGGCTGTATACCTTCACAATAAGTGTATTTATCTGGGAGGGGTTCTGTTGGATAGATCACATGTGTTGTGATTCATTGACAGCCTCTTACCTTCCTCTGTTCAAGATAATGATGACTGGTAGATAATTAGTTATTAGCGGTACTGCATTTTAATTTTAGAAAGTGCAAATCCGTTTATGAATTATAAAAATTAGTAAGTTCGCTAAAGCGCAAATGAAATATTTAGGTCAGCAATTAGCGGATTTGCGCTTTAGCGGGCTAGTGCCCACCACTGTTCTCAACACATACCCAGAGCTTGACATCTTGTCCCATCGCATGAGACTGTGCATAAAGTTATTTTAAGGTTTGACCAAAATACTAACAAATCAGTTATTTATAAACCTTAAGAAGATCTTGCTTTAAAACTCATGAAAGACAGCAGGCAATATGCATTCCTTTAAGAAACCTTTATTAATAATATCTGATATTGTATGCCATCAGTAGTTCATCCATCCATTATCTTCTGCTTTATCTAAAGACGGGTCTCGGGGGCAGCAGCTAAAGCAGGGAAGCCCAGACCTCTCTTTCCCCAGACACCTCTTCCAGCTCTACTGGGAGGACTCCAATGTGTTCCCAGGCCAGCTGAGAGACATAGTCTGTCCAGCTTGTCCTCTGTTTTCCTCAGGTCTCCTCCCAGTGTGACATGGCTGAGGCACCTCCCTAGGGAGGCGTCCAGGAGGCATCCTTACCAGATGAACCACCTCAACTGGCTCCTCTCGACGTGGAGGAGCAGCGGCTCTACTCAGAGTCTCTCCTGGATGATTGAACTTCTTACCCTATCTGTAACGGAGAGTCCAGCTACCCTGTGGAGAATAGTCATTTCGACCGCTTGTATCCATGATCTTGTTCTTTTGGTCACTACTCAAAGTTCATGCCCATAGGTGAGGGTTGGAACGTAAACAGAGAGCTTTGTCTTCCAGCTCTGCTCCCTCTGAACCACAACAGACCGGTGCAGAGTCTGCAAAACTGCAGAAGCTGCATAAATCCGTCTTATCAGTCTCACGCTCCATTCTTCCCTCACTCATGATACTTGAACTCCTCCACTAGAGGCAGAACTTCACCCCAACCTGGAGAGAGCAATCCACCCTTTTCAGACTGACGACCATGGACTSAGATTTGGAGGTGCTGATCCTCATCCCAGCTGTGAACCACTCCAGTGAGAGCTGGATATCATGGCACGATGACACCAACAGAACCACATCATCTGCAAACAGCAGAGATGAAATCCTGAGGCCACTGAACCGGACTCCCTCCACCCCCTGGCTGCACTGAGAAATTCTGTCCARGTAAGTTAGGAACAGAATCTGTGACAACGGGCAGCCRTGGAGTCCAACTCCCACTGTGAAGGGGATGGCCCGTAACAACGGACCCACAATTCCATACTTGCGTAGGACCCCCCACAGTGTACCTCYAGYAACARGGTCAAATGCCACGAGGACCCTAGTGAGGGTAAAGAGTTGGTCCAGTGTTGCACAGCCAGGACAGAACCTGCATWGTTCCTCCAGAATCTGAGGTTCAACTATCAATCAGACTCTCTTCTCCAGTACCCTTGAAAAGACCTTACCTGGAGGCTAAGGAGAGTGATGCCCCTGTAAGTGGACCACACCCTCTGGTCCTCCTTTTTAAAGAGAGGAACCACCACCCCAGTCTGCCAATCCAGTGGCACTGCCCTCCGATGTCCATGTGATGTTGCAAAGGTGTGTCAACCAGGACAGACCCACAACATCCAGAGCCTTGAGGAACTCAGGGCAGATCTCATCCACCCCTGGAGCCCTGCCYCCATGGAGCTTTTTACCTCAGAGACCTCAGCTCCAGTTATAGACAGACCAACCCTGAAGTCCTCAGACTCTGCTTCCTCCATAGAAGACGTGTCGGTGGGATTGAGAAGGTCCTAGAAGTATTCCTTCCACCTCATCATCATCATTACTGGTTGAGATCAACAGCACTCCACCTTCACTGAGCACAGCCAGCAGTAGTTGTTTTATATTATAAATTTTTAATATTTTAATGCAGTATATAAAATTAGTGTGATCAATTATTTAAKGCTTTTCTGTGGCTTCATTTACCCTCGTTTCCTTTTTAAACTTCAAGATCAGACTTTGCTGGAAATCAWTTAGTTCTCTACAGGCTGATATAACTTTGAGAATTTAATTATGTCACATGGAAACTTCTGGACACCCCTCACATTAGTTATTAAAATGAATTTGTGACCTTTTCTGTCTGTTTTTGCAACATCATTTTAGAAAAATTCCATTTTTAAGTGATGTTTAATAGTTATAAGTACAGTAGTTAGTAACTTATCAGCCCTGATGTCAGTCATAGAGCACAAACTATGAAGAAAAGGGTGAAAATCTTCCTTTAGCTTAGGCTACTGGCTAGTCAAGCAACAACTTGAGTGCATAAACTGTGTGAATTTAATCAGAAAGTTTACAAAATAACTTTTCTTTCTTTAAAATTTGCTTTTGTTTATGACGTTTGTCAAATTGATAACAAATTCCTTATACTTAGCTTAAAAAATTACATATCTGGCCAGAGGGGAATAGTGTCAACAGAACAAATAAAGTTTCTTCAAATGCTCCTTTATTTTTTTGTTTATTTATTTATTTTTCTTTTTATTTGGGCTTGGGACCAGCAAAAAAAGAAAATCAAAGTTATTTTATTGCGGTATTTTTTCTTTGGCCATGGAAATGTTTACATTTACAAATATGATAATTATTGTGGGTCTGGCAGTGCTGTTAGCACACAATTTGTGTAGCAAATGTTCAGTTCAAAACAGCAACAAACTTAGCAAAAGGTGTCATGTAAAAGTGTTAGTTTTCTGTCACACTAGTTTTTTTTTGAGAAAATAGTATTTTATGAACCTGAATAATTACGTAGAAAAACAGATCCTAACTTTCCTAGCATGAAGAAAGATTTCCACCCTTTTCCCCACACCTGCACTATAAATGTTATAACTGCTGCTAATATGCTAACTATTGATAACTGTTTCAAAACATTACTTGAAATACATTTTTGTGTTTCAAAGTTAGTTTTTTAAATGTTCTTTTGTGTTTGACTTTTTGTGTAGTTGTTTCCTGTTGTGTTGCCTGTGCCATCTCTCACTCATCCTCAGTCTTTCCACCTTCACATCAGCAGCAAATAGCTGGATTATTGCCACAGTCTGAACCCCGTACTTCTGCTTTTTTACCTGTGCTTCCTTGAATTGTCTGTAAGATTTTGGCAGCCACGTCAGTGCTTTACTTTGTTTTATAATAAAATCATTTATTTTGAATATCCTCTGCAAATAAGTGCCAACAAATTCAATATACTGTGGTCATAAAARGAGTTTAAATCAAAGACAAATGATCATAAGTCTGTATTGTAGAGAGCAGAATTTGTAAGGAAGTGTGAAAGGATTTTAGGACTCTGAACATCGTGTTAATCTGTCGTCTCAGCCATGTTTGAGCAAAGAGTGCAGAGATGGGGTCACTTTTTCTAAAGTTGACCTCTGAAAGACTCTTGYTGGAGTTATCTTTAGCTTAGCCTCAAAAAGCAACAAGGTGGAGACTTTTAGATTGCAACGTAAATATATTTTATCAACGGACTATGCCATTTTCAAAGTGACAATCCAGTTCTGAATTATTTTAGAAATATTTTTATAAACAGAAATTTTGTACAACTTTTGTTTTATTTACTGAAAGATGGCACTGTAGTAGTTCTACGGGAAGAAACGTGTGCCAACAGAAATTGAATTTGAATTGCTCAGAATTAATCTGTATTTGCATAATGTGAAATCAAATGCATTAGTTTGAAAATTTATTTCATTAAAATTAAAACGAATTTAATAGTTTGAATCTGAATTCATTTGCTTTGAAACTATACTTTGTTGCATAAAAAAATTAGTTTAACTAGTTTCACTTACAAATCTTTAATTCAGTTTCAGTTTTGTTTGATTACTTTGCCTTTCTCAAGGACCTAAACCTGTGACACAAAAAACTGAATTTTGTAAATGAAACTGAATTGTAGCACTGAAAGTGGAAGTAATCTAATTGYATTTTATACAACAAAATATAGTTTTAAAGCAAATTAATTCAGTTTAATTTGAGTGAAATTCATTTTCAAACCAATGCATTTGGTTTCACATCATACAAAAACAGATTCATTGTGAGCAATTTAAATTTAGTTTCTGTTGGCACAAGTTTCTTCCCATACAGTTTAGTGAAAACTGTGTGTACATGTGCAAACTCCCTGTTAGTTATTTTATATGGGACGGCTGTGGGGTAGTGGTTAGCTGAGTCGTCCTGGAACCGGAAGGTCAACAGTTCAATCCCCKYTCCAGCCGTTTCAGTCGTTGTGTCCTTGGGCAAGACACTTCACCRACCRRGCCTACTGATGGTGGTCAGAGGGTCCGGTGGCCCCGGTGCATGGCAGCCCCACCTCTGTCAGTGTGCCCCAGGGCAGCTGTGGCTACAGTGTAGCTTACCATCATCAGTGTGTGAATGTGTGTGTGTGTCTGTAAGTGTAAAGAGCTTTGGGGTCCGAGTGGACTTGATAAAGCACTTTATAAATTCAGTCCATTTACCATTTATTCTGATTTGTTTGCTACACAAGGAGAGAGGATAGAAAAGTGCTTACATTACTTATTTTTGTTGGTATTCTGTGGGATATAAGTACTTCACTACTTTGTTTTTAGAAAGTAGTTGTAGTTTATTTAGTAAGAAAACTAATTACTGTARTTATGTTCCTCAAGCATTTGTTCTTTTGGTTAGAAAGTTGTACTTAACAAATATGTTATTGTTTAAATATTTTATAACATTTTTCTGTTTTGTTATAGTTGACATGTAGAAAAATGACTGATTACTCAGGTTGATAAAGGTAACTTGTTCTATTGGTTTCTCAGCCTGCTTTGTTACTACATGAAGTGTTAAATGCTGCAGAGGATGTTTTGTGATGAAGTACTAGAAGATGCAGTCAAAGATAAACTCATAATGCTCAGTGTGTAAAAAATAAAGTCTAGCTTACCTTTATAATATACTGATTTTAAGGCACTATAAAAGACTGTCGTGGAAATGATTTACCAAGAACGCAGAAACACGTTGGAATAAATGCACAGAAAGTCTGCGTGTTTGGTCAAATGGTTGGTCAAATGATTTAACTCTGAGCAACAACACAGCAGACGGTCAATCAGGAAGTCTGTCGTGTTGCGACTGCCCCCCCCCCTCAGCGGAGAACAGCCGATTTAAATATCATGTGACATGCTTACAACCAATCACAGATCGCCAACTGTAACCATCTAACCAATGACAGGGCTCTCAGATCAGAAGCTACCTTATCAAAATAAAAAGAGGTCATGCATTGNCACACACACTTTGTGAACTTTTCTTAGGTTCTTCGCTCACTTGAACACGTTACAATGAAACCTTTGTTTTGAAGAAATTAAGTCARGGTCTTTAAAGAGTAAAGTCATAGCAGATTTTCTTAATTTTCTTTTTCTTCTAGTGTTTCACTGTTTTGGCAGTGTTTGTATTCTGTTAATTAAACACATACATGCCTTAAACACGTACAGTAAACACATGTATCTGGACACACACACAGAAGCAAATATGTGACCTTTACCAATATAGAAGAGTATTCATTCATAATGAGACCACAAACACAGAGACCACTTTATCAGACAAAATTCTGGAGAATTCACATGACTTACCAGACACATAGTCCACATTTTTTCTGAATTTCAAACAAAATGCTCCGACCAGTGATGGAATAATGTATGARGAACAAAAGGCTTATTGAAAACACCAGAATCTGAGGATGTGTTTAAAACTTCAGCTCAGTTTCACAAATATGACTAACTTAGAACTATCATTCTGTTGGCAATCGTTGCATTTCTGTGGCGGGTATCTAGCATAAGCTAATCAGTTGTAGATGTACATCCAAACATCACAGTAGTTTTGTTTTTGTTTGTTGTTTTGTTTAGTTTTGCTAACAGTTTTGTCCCTGACAATATCAAGTTTTAAAAGAGAGATCGGTGAAGTGTGCTTAAAGAATTAGTTTTGAATTACTCTCAGTTGCTACTACACAAAAATTTTAGCTTGAAGAGTACCCCCCCACACACACACACACACCTCCCGTGTGTGAATTCAGTTTAAGCTGAAGGTGGGGGATGGGGAAACCACACCCAGTCACTTACAGAAACCCAAAAAGACTGACTGGAWTCTGTTTATCAGCAGTTTGTCCCAGCTGATGGGRGGGAGAATTGCTAGGATCAAAACTGTGCAAGACTGACAGAGGTCACAAACTGRCTGTAAGTCTGCCTGTCCAGGGAAAGTCTGGAGGCCGTCAAAGCAGCCGGCCTGGTTGTCTGGCCTCCGCAGGGCATTAAAATGGCAAAGATGCAGATGCCAACTCAGTAAAACCAGGTAGGAACAGTATGTATAGTCCCGCAATCACTATAAAACTGTTTTAAAGGGGACCTGTTATGCAAAATACACTTTTTAAAGTTTTTTTTACTCAACTTTGGGTATGTACTTCTTAAAAAAAACTGTCATAGGACCAAAAAATGCACCCAGGGGCATATTTACTGTAAGTAAATGTATTTTTAATGTATATTAACGACAAGTTTTATATTTCCGTCATTTTGTGTTGTCACAAGCTGTACGACAACCCACCTGAACCTGCGTTCAGCCCCTCACCTAGAAACTCCTGGGTGAGACTCCACCTCCTCAGTGTAAAAAGCCATCACGATGTTGTTGTGTAATGTGCAGCTCATTTCGCAACAAGTCTCCAATAGGGCAATGGGTAGAGTGTTGGACCAGAGAGCGGCACGGACACAATTTAATTATTTATTTTCATTCGTTATGAACACATTTTCTCATGTACCTCTATTGTTTAGCTTATTAAAGCCTTGTTAAAGCCTATTTGTTTGAGTTTCTGAGGTATTTTGACCGCTGCTGCTCCCTGCTCTGGTAACAGCATGCAGAGTGAGCGCAGAGCAGAGGAGNTTGGTTTCTCAGCCTGCTTTGTTACTACATGAAGTGTTAAATGCTGCAGAGGATGTTTTGTGATGAAGTACTAGAAGATGCAGTCAAAGATAAACTCATAATGCTCAGTGTGTAAAAAATAAAGTCTAGCTTACCTTTATAATATACTGATTTTAAGGCACTATAAAAGACTGTCGTGGAAATGATTTACCAAGAACGCAGAAACACGTTGGAATAAATGCACAGAAAGTCTGCGTGTTTGGTCAAATGGTTGGTCAAATGATTTAACTCTGAGCAACAACACAGCAGACGGTCAATCAGGAAGTCTGTCGTGTTGCGACTGCCCCCCCCCCTCAGCGGAGAACAGCCGATTTAAATATCATGTGACATGCTTACAACCAATCACAGATCGCCAACTGTAACCATCTAACCAATGACAGGGCTCTCAGATCAGAAGCTACCTTATCAAAATAAAAAGAGGTCATGCATTGTTGGAGTCTTGAAGTCTGGGCCGACAGAGTAAAACAGCCGAAACTTAGTTAACATGAGATATGATTACTGGACAGTGTCAAGGTAGAACAGATATACACAATTAATTCATAACAATCCATCCTCTTGAGTAAACAATACTCAAAACCAAAACAAATGGAATAATTATGAAACGTCCAAACACAAATGTATCACCCAACAACTAATACAACGGAAAAATAAGAGAAAAATAGTGCAAGTTAAAAGACGACCAACAACATGTACATTCAAGCAACGTAAAATACAGCAGGAAAAGCCATAAATGACAAATGAAACATCATTACACATCAGAGGAATCGATGAAGAAAAACATGTCGAAATTTAAAATAATTAAAAGTCCAAAACTCAGACAAGGTATCGCAACACAAGTTCTGCCTCCCAGCGAATTAGATTACGTGTACCACTTATGTGCCACCAGAATCTTATCTTGGATAATGTGTTAACTTAATAACAACTAGTTGTCGATAAATGAACCTTAAGTAATGCAAATTAGGACAAAGCGAGTTGAAGAAATGCTGAAGGCATTTACTTCTAGCAAAGCGATTGGACAGGTTCAAAAGCAAATCATAAATGAAAGACAACAAAACTTCATGCTTAAAGGTGCAAATGTCATTTAAATGTGCAAAATTCAGTTTCCATCTCATTCAGGTAAACTTTATTCCACCCCAAACAATTCAAGATCACTTTAGTCAAAAAAAAAAAAAATAAAAATAAAAACCCACAGTGCCCATAAGGCATGAACTCAAATGTATGGAGTACTGGCATGGGCTGGTTTGTGCAATGAAAAGAGAAGAAAACAAAAAACTAAAGTTTAACAAAAATGACAAACAAAAGCTAAATCTAAAGTCTAAATAAATTAAACTAAAGGAAATAGCACCCCCTCCTCGTGTTACACCTAAGCTAAARCCTAAAGTAAGCTTAGATCTAGTCCTCCTGTAAACGACATAGACGTTGTTAGACAGCAACTCTCAGCTCCCCAGACCTCAACACCAAACCCAGACGGGTGAATTCTCCCTCAAATATGTCTTCGTGGCGTACCACCTATAAGTACAGTCCATTTACCATTTAAGTTYMTTRATGATTCCTATGAATTTAGTAAAACATTCTTCAGATGGCTGGAAAAAGCATAGTTTTGAGTGGATTTAAAACATAAATTTCTGGGGGAGCATGTCGTAACTACCTGGGACACCTTGACTCCACAGCTGCTTGTTAACATGAACATGTGTCACAGACGTTTGCAAGTATGACCTAGGCTGCCTTTTGTATTAACTGGTTTCATTTGGCAAAACTGTTTCATTTTGCATGTGAATATATGTAAGTTGGTAGTGAGATTTAGGAAAGCTGAGGGGGCTAACCCCCCCCCCCCCCCCCCCCAAAAAAAAAGTGAGATCCTAGAATCAGCCCTGGTTACAGTTAAGTTGAGCTGAACCAGATATTTCACTGAGGAGATATGTTTTAGTCAATTTTATATCGGTTTAAGCCTGTTGAAAAAACTATAAAGTTGTGTAAATTGGGAGAGAAGAGTTGTTCAGATCTGGTCAGATTAGGGGTTAATAATTTTTTTACTAACTTAAAATTAGTTATTTGTTTTACTGCAGATCAGAAGAGATATCAACGTGCCTCAGGCTAATCAAACAAACCTTCAGAGAGGTTCAGTTTAATATTCTCACCTGATCCAGTTGTCTCAGTCAGGTACCAGCTTNGGAGTTAATGTCAACAGATTTTTGGAGGGCGTTACCAACAGAGCTCATTAACATAAACAGCTCTTCTGAACAAAAGTCAGAGCAGGCAGAACTAGAAAATGGGAAATTTTATCATCTGAGAATTATTTTGTGCATTAAATTGAATGAACAAGGTCTGGATAGCCCACAGACACACCATAAACATTTCTAGGACCCATAACTGGTCTGCTTTAAAGGAGTGTAAGAGACTTTCTTGGAGAAAGTTTGGTGAAGATGTTAAAGGGCCTAGTGCCTCTACTAAAGGCTCCAGCATGCTGCTGCCGAACTGCCGAAATCGTGCCGAACTGTCGCAGTTTTAAGACAAAAATTGTGTCACTTCTGTTCGCATTGCCGACATTTTGGCATTTCTTGTCACAACCCGCGGGTCGAACTTTTCACCCCCCTCCACATAAAAACACATACGAACTATGTGGTGTGATCAGAAGTTTGTGGGAGTGTTTTTTGTTTGTGCTGAAAGCACTCAAACGCTGCGTTTGCTTCAACCATTTGTTTCTTTTTTTTTTGAAAAAAGAAAGAAAAAGAAAAAAAAGAGAAAAATGATCGCTTCCAGAGCCGACTGTTGTCCCAGGAAGCAGCGATTTTTAAAGTTAGTCAAATGGCCAAAAACTCATAAAAGGGGATAAAACAGACATTTTTCACGGTGGAATCTGACTGACAAAAACTTTGGAACTTAATCTGGGACTAGTTTGTGGAAAAACAACGTCATGTGACGAGCCGCGGACTTTTGTCTTTCCGCATTGCACTGAGACGTATGCTGCAGCAGGAGGGGTTTCCCCAGGAGCTCGGCTCGGGGTGTCAGGAACTATGAAAGGTCAGTGCAAAAATGAATGTCGAACAACCACATGACGGCGCGTCGACCGGTCGGCTGCCGAGCGACCATACTGCCAGTTTAAGATTTACAAACTTCTCAGAAAGGATCCAATCAACCATCTATCCTTCCTTGTTCCACCAGAAGGATCAATTGTCACACAGACAAGTGTGCTTCAGCATCACAACCCCCCAWTCCCCAATGCTGCCACCTTCAATGCCACCCTCTGCTGGCTTCACTTCTTAGGACTTCACACCTCTCAGCTCCCGACCTTCATCACCCCCACTCACTCCAGAGGACTCCATCTCACAGTCTTCCTCCTCCACCTCCATCTTGTTCCTCTCAACACTTCAGGTGAGGAAAGAGCAGAGGAAGATCAGGGTGCGTAAGGCTGCAGGTCCAGATGGCATGAGCTCCAGGCTCCTGAGGTTCTGTGCAGATGAACTGTGTGAAATCATGGGATTTATGTTCAACCTGAGCCTGAAGCTGGAGAAGGTACTGCAGCTGTGGAAGACCTCCTGTGTGGTACCTGTGCCTAAGACCAAACACCCAAAGGACTTCAGCAGCTACATGCTGGTGGCCCTGACGTCACATCTAATGAAGACCTTCGAGAGGCTGGTCCTTAACCATCTACTCCCTCTAGTGAGGTCTTCACTGGATCCGCTGCAGTTTGCCTACCAGCCTGGCATCGGGGTGGATGATGTCATCATCTACCTCCAGCACCGAGCTCTGACCCACCTGGAGCAGCCTGGAAGGACTGTGAGGATCATGTTCTTTGATTTCTCCAGTGCTTTCAACACCATCCAGCCAGGACTGCTGAGGGACAAGCTGGAGCTGTCTGGAGTGGACCACCACATGTCCCAGTGGATTCTGGACCACCTCACAGACCGCCCACTAGGGATGGGTACCTTTGACATTTGAATCGATTTGGTACCAATATCCGGTACCTGGGAATCAGTACCGGTGCTTAACGGTACCAATTTTCGTTACTTTGTGTATGTTGTTTTTTTTTCAAAAATAAACTTTTATTATTTTTAATTTAACATATTTCTCAATATATAAAATTAACAAATATCAAGACAACATCCAACTCTCTGTATTGTAACATCACTTGTGTAACTTATTTCTTTAAAGTGAAAACTCTTGAAAACAACAAGACTGTTTTGTCTTATTGCACAAATTAAAATCCAGCTCCGTATTTCTACTCTTCGTATTTCGTATAGAAAAATTGTGTGATGGAGGTCCATGGGAGGCAAATAAGTTTAAATCAAATAAGCAAAAGAGGATGCAGTTAAAATAAATAAAAGGTATTCAAGCTAAGTTTTGAGCATCCAAAACGCACCCAACTCTTTAAAGTTGGCTGCTTGTGCTCTTTCAGGTCAGACGAGTTCGGACCATCGGGAAGCACCTCTGTTGTTTTCCTCTGTCGGTCTCTGTTTAATGGTGGATGAAATAAAGAAAGTGGCGGTACTTTATTTACTTTGAGCAAGCGAACGTCATGCTCACAAGATAATTAATCCATCAGATAATTCAGAGGCGGTCTGTTTGGCGAGTTTTACTCCCGGAGCTGCGAGGCTTTCAAGCTACGTTCAGACTGAGCTCTGCTGCCTCACAGAACAAGCGGCTGCTGACGTCATTACGCTTTTGCATGATGCTGCATTCAGGACAAGCATGGAAAACTCACCACTCTTACGCCAAACCGGTCGCAATGATGCATTTAGGTACCGAAACATGGTACCGTTTGATGTTACGTGAATAGATACTCGGTAGAACCAACAGAATTCGGTCTGTGCATAAAAAAGTATCGAATTCGGTACCCATCCCGCCCACAGTATGTGAGGACACAGGGCTTTGTCTCAGACACACTGGTCTGCAGTACGGTGGCTCCTCAGGGAACTGTGCTGGTACCGTTCCTCTTCACCGTCTACACCAGGGGTTCTCAAACCTTTCCTTACAATGGTGAAAAGAATTCCAGGGACCCCCTCATAAACCCCATGCTGTTTTCAACCCCTAAATTCCATGGGAATATGTGACCCTTCATATCGACATGAGGATTAAGTCAAATTTGGTCAAAATGACCTAATTACATATTCAGATTCCTGTTTTAAAAGCTACATTTTGATACCTGGATCATTCCGATATCATCAGCTTATCCAGAGATATGACTTAATTTGTCTTGTTGGTTATGATAATACATTCCTGTTTGGTCTGAATCCTAATTTTATGTAAATTTATTGAGTATTTTTATGTTAATATAAAGATTAAGCCTCAAATATTATTTGTATATTAAGATTTCCCAGTTAGAAAGAAACAAAATCATTGTTAGCTCACAGGGAAAAATTCAAAATCAGAATTTTTGTTGCTACTGCTCAAAAAAATGCTTCAAAAATYTTTTTAGGATCATATTTCAGACAGTTCATTCAAATGATTCATTGACAAGGCATTAATTCATTCTATTTTGACAAAATGCAATTCTTGCAAACGGTCAAATCAAAAACTTCTAACCCTACATATGTCTATTTCTCCACATCCCACTTTTGGACTTAATCCTCATTTGAATGTGACGGGTCACATTTATATTTTTATTTAGTCTATTATGTTTGTTTTATTAGTTCATAGTTCTCCATGCATTTAAAAAAATCTAATTGACAATTTAATGAAAATTTTCGAGGACCCCGAAGATACCTCTCACTGACTCCTGGGGGTCCTGGGACCCCAGTTTGAGAACCTCTGCTCTACACTGCAGACCACCATCAACACCCCACACTGCCACCTCCAGAAGTTCTCTGGTGACTCTGTCATAGTCTGCCTCATCGCAGGTGAGGACGACTCAGAGGACAGACAGTGGACTCAGAGGACAGACGGTGGACTCAGAGGACAGACGGTGGACTCAGAGGACAGACGGTGGACTCAGAGGACAGACAGTGACTCAGAGTACAGACAGTGGACACAGAGGACAGACGGTGGACTCAGAGGACAGACGGTGGACTCAGAGTACAGACAGTGGACACAGAGGACAGACGGTGGACTCAGAGGACAGACGGTGGACTCAGAGGACAGATGGTGGACTCAGAGGACAAACAGTGGACTCAGAGGACAGACAGTGGACTCAGATGACAGACAGTGGACTCAGAGGACAGACGGTGGACTCAGAGGACAGACGGTGGACTCAGAGGACAGACAGTGGACTCAGATGACAGACAGTGGACTCAGATGACAGACAGTGGACTCAGAGGACAGACAGTGGACTCAGAGGACAGACAGTGGACTCAGGACTTTGTGGACTGGTCCCAGCAGAACCACTTCCTGATCAACGCTGTTAAAACCAAGGAGCTGGTGGTGGATTTCCACAGACACAGACCCACCTCACTGACACCAGTGAACATCCAGGGAGTGGACATTGAGAAAGTGGGCTCTTATAAGTACCTGGGTGTTCACCTGAACAATAAACTGGWCTGGACTCAAAACACGGACTCTTTACAGGAAGGGTCAGAGCAGACTCTACCTGCTGAGGAGGCTGAGGTCTTTTGGAGTGCAGGGGGCACTCCTGAAGACATTTTATGACTCTGTGGTGGCATCAGCCATCTTCTACAGGGTGGTTAGCTGGAGTGGCAGCTTAACTACATCTGAGAGGAAGTGGTTAGATAAATTAATCAGGAAAGTCAGCTCTGCGCTGGGATGCCCCCTCGACACAGTGCAGGTGGTGGGAGACAGAAGAACTCTGACTAAAATAACATCATTGAAGAACAATGGGAGCCTCCAACCATTGTTTGAGTTGGATAGGTCCCGCCTACTCTATTGCGCCCAGACAGATGAGAGCCGTCAGGAGTCAATCTTCACTGAATAGGAAAATTACAACTAAACTGAACACTTTTGTGTGCTGGCAACCTGAGAAATCACTGGAAAGATGGGGTGGATCACTTTACCTAAAGTTGACCACTGGAAGACTCCCGGTGAGTGACCTTCACTCAGTTAACTCCCTTTAGCTTAGCCTCAAAATGCAACCATAGTCAAGACTACAAGATTGCAATGCAAAGATATTTTGTCAATGGATAATAGACCTTTCGCAAAACCCCGCCCCCAACCAGCCATTGTCCAATCACACGTTATGAGCATCTCCGGCTATGTATGCTAGGTCCGACATTCTACAAGATGGAAAAGTGGAAATGTTGTTCTTAATTAGTTTAGAACTATTTCAGTCATATTAATGTGATAAAATGCTCGTATGTGTGCAAACACCCTCCTAAATGTTTTGTTCTGAATTATTTTGTTAAACAAGGAGAGAGGACAGACAAATAATTACAGTTGTGTTGGTACTCTGTGGGAGATAAGATGACTTCCTTACTTTGTTTTTAGAATCAATCAAATCAATCAATCAAAACTTTATTTACATAGCACTTTACAAACCCCAAGGCGACCAAAGTGCTTCACAGCAAAAATAAAAATAAAAACATAGTAATATAAAAGCATGCAAAACAATCAGAACTTCAAAAACAAAACAGAAGGGAGAGAGAAAAATAAATAGAGAGAGTGAGACTAGGCTATTACATTACATGTGGTCTCTGGAGTTAAAAGCCAAACCAAAAAGATGGGTCTTTAAAAGAGATTTAAACTCAATAAGTGTTCTGGCAGACCGCACGGAAAGACTGTTCCAAAGTTTAGGAGCCACAGCTGAGAAGCTCTGTCCACTTTATTCACCAGCCTGGTGAATAAAGTGAGCCACCAGTCCTGGGAACCACCAAAAGCATCTGATCCTCAGATCTTAGAGCTCTAACTGGATGGTAATTATGTAGAAGCTCAGAGAGGTAACCAGGTGCCAGACCATTTAAACATTTAAAAACCAAAAGTAAAACTTTAAAAACAATCCTAAAAGAATCAGGCAGCCAGTGAAGGGAATGCAGTACCGGGGTAATGTGCTCAGATCGTTTGGTCCCCGTTAACAAACGAGCAGCAGAATTCTGAACCAACTGAAGACGGTGGAGCAGAGACTGGTCAATCCCACTGTAAAGGGAGTTGCAATAATCCGGTCTGGAGAAAATAAACGCATGAATAACACTCTCAAGGGTATCATGTGGAAGATAAGGCTTGACTTTACTGATGAGCCTTAAATGATAAAAACTAGACCGGACCACTGCGCTGACCTGCTTGTCAAATTTAAAATTATTCTCTAAAAGAACTCCAAGATTTTTATTAAAATGACTATCAAAATCCAAATAGCCAACAGCACTGTGTTAAATCCTACCAGCAGGTCAGTTTTGCCAAACCCAATGACCTCTGTTTCATTTTCATTTAGACAAAGAAAGTTTAGCTCCATCCAATGTTTAACATCCTTTAAGCAATTCTGCAGATTCTCCACATGCTGAGGTCCACCAGATCTTAAAGGTAAATAAATCTGAATGTCATCTGCATAAAAATGAAATGACAAATCATACTTRTTGAAGATGGGCCCTAGTGGGAGCAAATAAATAGAAAACAAAATGGGGCCCAGTATGGAGCCTTGAGGTACCCCACATTTAAGAGAAGCCTTTGAGAAATAAAAATCTCCAATATGAACAGAAAAATTCCTATCAGATAGGTAGGACTCAAACCATTTAAGAGCTGAGCCTTTCACCCCAACTGACCGCTCCAAACGAGATATTACATCTTCATGATCCACTGTGTCAAAGGCAGCAGTGAGATCTAGAAGAATTAAAACAGCAGAAGCACCAGAATCTACAGTTAAAAGCAGGTCGTTACACACCCTGAGAAGAGCTGTTTCAGTACTGTGACGTGACCTAAAACCAGACTGAAACTTCTCATAAATTCCATTCAGCTCTAAATGGTCCAGTAGCTGAAGATAAACCACCTTCTGTAAAACCTTTGAGAGAAAAGGCAACTTTGAAACTGGCCTAAAATTTGAAAGGTCGTTAAGGTCTAAGTTGTTCTTTTTAAGAAGAGGCTGAATGACGGCATGTTTAAAGGCAGCTGGAACACACCCTAAATGAAGGGAAAAGTTAACAAAACCAGCTACCCATGGACCAACAACGGTAAAGACCTCTTTCAGAAGTCTGGAGGGGATAAAGCCTGTACAGAATTAAGGCCTCAGATGTAAAGTAAAGAAAGTAGCTGTAGTTTATTTAGTAAGAGAAATAGTTACATAATTTTAATTTAATTTTAATTTTGTATATGCATGCATGCAAATTGACAGTGAGATTTTGGAAATCTGCTGAGGGCTAGACCCCCTCCTGATCCCTGAACCCCCCTTATGTGGCAGTATGTGTTGCTGCCATGAAAATTAATCAAAAACAGGAAACTTGAACATTTTCATAAATGTTTTCTACCCTTACTGAAAAATGTAATTTACATTTAAAATTAGCTAAATGTCAAAACATAGATATACATGTATTTACTAATAAAATGTTAGTGGAAAATCTTTAACTAGGTTTTCACACTCAGAAAGTGAGCTAAATGATGAATATGTGTTTTAATCTTAACTTGTTATTTGACACCTGGGGTCCTGAATCTTGTTTGAACTAAAACACAAAGGTGGTGCTATAGTTTTTCCACCTGGAACCTACATCTTTAAAAAAAAACAGCTTTTAAAGCTCTTAAACGCTGTTTTTGTAAAAGCATGTCTGAAAAAAATTATTCACAAAATGTTCCTATAAAAGCTTGGGCCCGCACGGCAAGAAGCTGATGAATGAATGAAAAAAGAAAATGTGTTTGTTATCCTTCTGACAGCCCTGCTGTCATGGTTCAGTGCTCACACAAACTCTCTGCTTTAAATCTTATTTACGGACAAAACTCTAACTGCAGCTGTGATTGGATCTTCATTTCATCATAATCCACACTGTCTATTTTGATTTCTGTTTGAGAATGAATATTCAGTGTTCAAACTGTTTAAAAATAGGAATTTTTTTTCACAATTACACCTTCAAACACATCCTYAACAAGCTGAAATATCTGCACCGTTTTTAAACGGATTGATTAAGATAATAWATGTCCTGTCACATTGTGTTAGCTCATGTTTGGTCAATTTAATAACATCTTTGTTTTGATTTTCTCTTTTCTTTCCCATGTGACCTCTCCACCTCCCCCCACTCTGTTCTTTGTTCGATGGGTCAACGCCCTCCGCCCCCTCCTCCTCCTCACCCAGAGTTGGCTGTTGAAGGAGGGACTGTGGACCTGGGCTCCTGGGCAGGAAGCGTCCGTCTCCGGGAGCAAACCACCAGATTAAAGTGCACCAACATTTATTTGTCTCCAGTCTCCAGGGGCTGCCTCTGAAGTGTGTGTGTGGTTTGTGCGTAAGCTGAGAGAGCGTGTGTTTTCATATGTTGATGAGTGTGTGGGTGTTCTGTGTGCTTTTTGATGGGACGTTAAGAGATGTGCATGTCACAGCATCTGTGGATGGGCTGTAGGGGGCCGTCCTCCCCTGCTCCCCCCCTCATCCTGCTGCTCCTTCCCTTGTTTCTGCTCTTCATGATGCCTCATTTAGCTCAGGGAGCTATCACCATCCCCCCACACTGTGAGTACTGCTTCACAGCCAACACCTCTGAACAGAAATGTAACTGGAAAACAGGCGCAGCTGGTCCATCAGGGCAGGTGGGGCTGCTCAACCAAATTCATTCACCCCACAAAGTAGTTCCTCCTAATAAACAAGGTTGTTTACTTAGCTTACATGGATTGTTTTGTTCTGTGTTTTTTTTATTTTCGTCAATTTTAAATGGGTCTTAAAACTTTTTCCTAATTAATTAATTTTAAATGGAATTTAAAATGGACTGTAGTGATTCCTTCTCAGTTTTGTACCTACAGCGGGTAAAATAAGTATTGAACACGTCACCATTTTTCTCAGTAAATATATTACTAGAGGTGGTAATGACATGAAATTTTCACCAGATGTTGGTAACAACCCAAGTGATCCATACATACAAAGAAATCAAACCATAAATGTCCAGAAATGAAGTTATTTGTAATAATGTGGAATGGCACAGGGAAAAAGTATTGAACATAAATATGTTTACTGAGAAAAATGGTGACGTGTTCAATACTTATTTTACCCGCTGTATATATT
>NW_013953003.1:281336-282634 GCF_001266775.1 Austrofundulus limnaeus | reverse complement strand
ATCTATGCCAATGCAGCACTAAAATTAATCAGAGTTAACTCGATTAATTTCACAACCCTAATAAATTATAATTAATAATAAACCAGACCTGAAGTCAGTCTGTAACTTCGACTTTTTAGTGACTTCAGCTAGTAATATCATTATTTCTTACTGTCATAAATAATAAACACAAATATTTACCAGTCCAGGTTACACTAATAAAAACTTAAAAATAATTAAACATATAATATTTTACACAGTAAGATTACCTAAATCAGAGGATAAATCAGTCTAATATTTAATAGTTTGTGTTAAATTGTAACATGATTCAACAGAGCTAAACTCTGTATTTATGCTCCACAAGCTAATATCTGRTAACCAGTTCAATAAATAACAGTGATTACATATAATTTATACGCTTATTTTAATTTTAAACTATTAAATTTTTAGTTTCGGCTCTGGTCTGATCACATCCAGGGGATGTGAGGGACATAAGATAAAATCTAATATTTATTTACGCGACACAACCTGTGAGGAGGGACATAAAAGACGACAAATAACTGATTAAATAAGGAACATTTAAAGTTTTCACAAAATATGCAGAAAATAGTAACCTTTGTGTAGACTATGATAAAGGAAATTAATGTCCACACCATTAATGTCAGCGCTCACCAGCTGCTACTGATGGGAAGCACAAAAGTTTGTATTTTTTTCCTTCATGTTATAAAAATCAAACGTTTATTGGCAAGTAGCCTATTATAAATATACATTCTGTACGGACATTTTTAAAGTAAAAATGTATGTGTGATAACATATATAAAAATTATGTAAAGAAATGAATATTTAAGTAACCACTTAAAGAAGAAAATACCTGAAAACATGTTTTTACACAGTAAGGCTGATTTTCCACATTTTATCCTTTTCCTGTGTGCAAAACATATATTTATTTTATTTTTGGCAAGTCACATGATAATATGTTATTTTCACATAAGAGCTTATGTGYTTGATCTTTAAGTGCTCATTTATTGTCTGTTTACTGAGTCTAAAAAATAASAGGCTGAACAGCAGGACATGAAAACAGGAAGTTGTTCTGTGAAGAAAACAGTCACAAACTGGAACCTTGTTTTAGTGACTTTCAGTTTGTTTTTCCATATCTTCCCAGTCATGTGACCAGTTTGTATTAATTGTCTTTTGCTCCTTAAGATTTGCTCCTGTTTTCATCATGAGGACCATTTTTAGGGGAGACCGGGGACAGAAGCAACAAGGGACGGCTGCAACAGGTCATTTTTCTCCAAACAGAAACAGTGTAGAGTGATGAC
>NW_013953003.1:279100-280640 GCF_001266775.1 Austrofundulus limnaeus | reverse complement strand
TATATTGTATTAATAATATATTGTAACCATCCGCAAACGATGTTGCAACTGTCCCCGGCCCCAGGGTCAGTTGCACCATCTGACTTTTCATTTTCAAATGCAAATAGTGAAGAATGTACATGTTTTAATCATCTATAAATGGTTTTGACTATTAACAGACAGATGTAACTTTATTGTATTAAAATTTGTTTTGTCTAATTCAAACCATCCCTGAGTAACAGAGTCAAATGTAAAAAAGTGTTGCAACTGTCCCCGGCCCCAGGGTCAGTTGCACCATCTGACTTTTCATTTTCAAATGTAAATAGTGAAGAATGTACATGTTTTAATCATCTATAAATGGTTTTAACTATTAACAGACAGATGTAAGTTTATTGTATTAAAATTTGTTTTGTCTAATTCAAACCATCTCTGAGTAACAGAGTCAAATGTAAAAAGTGTTGCAACTGTCCCCGGTCTCCCCTACTGTTGTTGTGTTTCATGGCACAAAATGAGCAGATTTAGAGYCGTAAACTCCGATTTTAAAACTGTCTTCTCTGTTTTGTCTTCTCCCTGCTGTCATGTGGACAAACAGATAAATTACCGAACAGTAAGTGGTTTTTCTGTGATAAATGTGTGGTCGATGTTGACTGATGACATCACTGGAGCTTCCATTCCAATAATAATGTGTGTTTTATGGTTTCTAAGTTGACTCTGTCCCAGTGAASCATGCAGGATCATGGTGCAAACAGTAAAAACTTGCTCATCATTATTTGGCTGACTGTGTGAGTCTGCCTGAGAACCAGTTTAATTCATCACAGCAAAACAATTGAATTTATTTTATGGTCAGCYTTTGCACTACGGTATATTCTTAGCTCATTGCTAATCTCTTGCAGAATTTAGCTAAAAATGTTTTACTTCTGAATTTTATTTTTAGTYTTTAGCTCCTTTTAGATTGAACAATTTAGTTTCAACTTCTTCAGCAAATTTTAGCGAAGTTGTTCAGCACTCAGCTTTCACACACCTTCTTGGCCAATAATATCAGCTGGACTCACCTGGTTAAATATTGATTACTTTTTGAAAAAATCATCATTTTGTTTTTGCTCATGTTTTTGATTTTGCTTTTATTATTTTTAAATTTTTTGACAAATTATGTCAAAACCATTCAGTCCTCAGCATTTGCCTTTTACTTTCACAGTAATTTCAAAATCTTACAGTTTTATTACYTTTTTATGCTTTTACCCCATTTGTAGTCAGTATTTTTTGCATGTTGTCAGCTGTATCTGCTCTAACATCATTTGTYTCTTGCAGAGGACTTAATCACTGTCTGTGTTTGTGTTGACAGTATCCAGTCCACCCAGTCTGACCCAGGTGCCCACTTCATTCACAGCCTTCTCTCATGAGGACCTCACACTGCCCTGTGAGGCCACTGGGAACCCCACACCCATGTATGTACAGCAACAAAACCTGAGTGTTACGCTCTGCAGGAGTGCAAGTGTGTGTGTGTGTGTGTGTGTGTGTGTGTGTGTGTGTGTGTGTGTGTGTGTGTGTGTGTGTGTGTGTG
>NW_013953003.1:275904-277418 GCF_001266775.1 Austrofundulus limnaeus | reverse complement strand
TTTTAACTTTTACCAAAGTATTTTTATGATAAGATACTTGTACTTTTACTCAAGTATCACTTTGAGGTACTTTATACAACATTGATTATGCACTAATTAAAGATGAGAAAGAGACAAAACTGTCTGGTTTCTTGCCAAATAGTGAGCCAAATGTGTTCATGTACATATTTACATCTACTTTTATTGTACTGTATTACTGTATAARACATAACCACAATTATCAAAGGGAGTCTTATTGTAAAGTGTAAGACAAGTACACTGTTTATTTATGACAAATAAACACGTATAGATATCATAACGGAGCCTTATACTGTTTTAAACCTTACAATAAAACTTTCTTTTTGCATTTATCCATGTTTATTTGCTGGCTTGTGTTACGTTTACCTTGCAGTACAAACAAATGCAGACAAAAAAAATCACCCTTTTGCCTTCAGTTGCAGGTCAGAACACAATTTCACACCTYATTTTATATTTTTTTACTGTTATAAACTAGTTGTGCCCTTTAGCTCACTGAGTATATGTCCATATCAGAGAATGCTTCATAACATGACTTTTTTTAAAAAACATCTATTATAATCTAATTTGGCTCATTTGCTATACCTTTTATTGTTAAAGTGTTAATGTAACGCCGGTGSTTTGTCTACTCTGCCTTCAGCTTCCGTTGGGAGAAGGATGGGGAGGATTTTGGGCTTAAGACAACAGGATCTGGGACATTAAAAGCCCAAAAAGAAGAGCCCCTGGAATCCTATGCCGGGCACTACCGCTGCTATGCCTCCAACACTCTGGGCACCGCCATGACACAAACTGTAAAAGTCATAGTTGAACGTGAGTCACTCACACAAACACACTAAATGTACTCACAAAYTAAAGTCAGTGTGCTGATTCATAACATGAGGACACCCTACTTTCTTTCTTTACCAGCTCTACAACCATAACTATTGTTGCTGTGGCCACTGCAACCTGTACACACATCACTTCGTGAGGGTGCATGGGTTGCAGAAGGTAGTGCTGTAGGACAGGGGTGCCCAACCGTTTTTGAACCAAGAGCTACTTTTGAAGTCATCTGCTTGCCGAGATCAAATCATCCAGTCTCAGTATAAAAAAAACATAATTTTTCGTCTCCCTACTCCTCACTTCTTTAAAGTAAATAAAACAGAACTTAATGTGTTGCTAGTTTTATTTAATTTAAGTATTATCAAACAAAACTATCCACTAAACCATATATTTACCTACAAAAAAAAAAAAGAAAAGAAAAGATAAAATCCTTACTTAACTCCCGACAGAGAAACAGAAAAGTGATGCTCTGACTTTTTTCAAAGTCAAAGCACACAATATAAAACTCTCTTGTTTATACTATTACAAAAAGTGACTTACGATGGTGCAGATTCACAAATCTCCAACAACTATTTCAAACCTCCATCTCTGTGCTTTTATTTCCAATAATGATAGGTTCTGTCCTCCATACTGGAGTCCCTGCACACCCTTATGTCCTAGTCACATGACCAATTTAGTGG
>NW_013953003.1:264584-274922 GCF_001266775.1 Austrofundulus limnaeus | reverse complement strand
CAAGCCAAGGCAGCGCTCGAATTACATATGAGTCCTCTTCCCACTCCAGGTGAAAATAATAAGTTTTTATTTGCTTGTTAGCTCATTTTTCGTTCATTTTTTCCCCACCTCTCTGCTATGTTGTGAACACGTGACCCTAAAGTCTCGCAAGATCATTTTCGGAGTGCTGTTTCATAGCACCCAAAACTCGTGAGACTGGAGCGCGTTCAAGAATGCAGTGTTAAACAAACGTTGCAAAGAGTGCATTCAAGGCTGCAATGTTAAACAAACAAAAGTTGCATTATACAAGAGTGCGTTTAAGGCTGCAATGTTAAACAATGTTGTGTTCTACAAGATCCGTGATCCATTGCTCTGTAATCCGACTGCTAACCAGCTAAAGAGCGATCGGTCGATCGCGATTGACTGGTTGGCCTGGCCTGCAGTAGAGTTCTGATAAACTCTGAAACTATTGAAGCTGTAACAGAAAAAGGAAGGCAAAGTGTGTTTTTGTTTCTGCTGATTTACAGTTTTCAGTTTATTCCCTAATAAAACTTTAGACAGTGCTATCTGATTACTTCACTGCCACAAATAATAATAATAAWAAAGCAACATTTWGTAGAAAATTGACTTGCTGTTCCAAAACCTTTGAGTGGACTGTAGGTTGGGAAAACAGATAAAAACATAAAAAAGAGAAATAAACAAGAAAGGGTTGGAATCCTCTAAGTATAAAGCCACAGAGATGGTAAATGGACTGTACTTGTACAGCACCTTTCTATCCAACCAGGACACTCAAAGTGCTTCATACAACAATCTGTGTCCTCATTTACCCATTCACACAGCCCTCTGTTAGATCTCTACAAAGCTACCATGTACAATCATCTGTGGAGACTAATCAGTGCTTTACTGGGACACATCAGAGGCAGTGGGGGTTCAGTGTCTTGCCCAGGGACACTTCAACATGTGACTGAATAGTGGGGAATCGAACCGCCAACTCTCGCATKAGAAGAGCGACTACTCTAARCACTCATCCACAGCCGCCCCAGTCTGATTTACAAGTTCAAAATATATATGGGCCAAATTCGCGCCCATAGAAAACATTCCAGCTGAATCCTAAAATAAAGGATCTTGGTGAAAAACTGTCCTCACCAACTGTGCCAGCGTGCAGCTCACACCAGTTACAGTATGTTGYCACATGGGATTTTGCTGTGAAAAAAGCATAAATTTGAGAAAACAAGCCAAGTTTATTTAACACCACAGATGTAATGTTTTTTTCCCTTTACATGTCAACATGAATTGATCTCAAATCAATCGTGTTCATCTCAGTTTCATGTGAAGGACGTTAAAAGGCTGTTTGTGTTTGCTGCTTTGTGTTTCAGCTCAGCCCTATCTGGTAAAACAGAACAAACTCCATCAGACAGCATATGAGGGAGAGAGCATCATCCTGACCTGCAATCCACCACAGAGTTCGACTCCTCTAAAAATCTACTGGATGAACATGAGTGAGTCAGGCTTTCAGTTTGGTTTTATTATTTTATAAGAATCAGGCATGGGAAGGTCTGACGTTCTGACAGTATGATAAATGTAGGCAAAATAACACAGTTTCACTGTATCACAGTATGGTTACAGCTCTAAACTGTTTATTTTGAAATTTTTATTTGAAAACAGAAAAAAAACTTTTCTATTGTCATATTTAACTTTATCTTTGGAAGTGGTTTTTAGATCACAGGTGTAAAGCTGAAATTTAATTTCCCTGTGTTCATACTTTTGAAGTTTAGCACCTAATGCAATTAAGCTATACTGATAAAGTTTATATCTAATGGGATACCTGATTTTCCACTGCTTTATTTAAGAATATGATTAAGATATATTGTAGTTAATAGTTAAGAATACAGTAGTTGAGAATAATCAGGTATACCAACAAGTTGTCTTTTTATGGAAGTAATGTATGACGCTGGGGACCCTGAAASGAAGAAGCAGGTATAGATAATAGAAGGGAATGTACACATTGAGAGTTTTCATTGTGTTTCAGATTTCAAAGAGTGTTTTGTASGAAWGTTTAAACTGAAAACCAGAATTAAATGCAGGAAGCTGCTCAAACACAGTGAAAAACATCTATTTTGCACATGTGAAGTATCTTTTTACAGCACTGGGCCAATTGCATTGAACCTTTCAGGTCTGGTCTCCGCAAAAGGCTCAGACTTCCGTTTCCTTCAGACTTAAGGCCCTGTCACACTAGACAACTTATGCCAACTTATGAAACATTTTTTATGTCTAAATTGCTAATAAAAGTTACATCATTTGATCAGTTTGTTAGAATTACATTATGTACATGCCACAAAGAAGCTTCCTGTTGATTATTTTCAACTCTATGTTCAATGTAGACATCTTTAAAATGTTCATAATTGATATTTTCTGATTTATTTATTATTTATTCTCAATCAAAGTAATTAATCTCAGTAGTATATAACACTATTAGTCCGTCCGTCCGTTTTCGGCCGCTTATCCGGGGTTGGGTCTCGGGGGCAGCAGCCTAAGCAGAGAGACCCAGACTTCCATCTCTCCAGCCACTTGGACCTGCTCGTCTGGGGGAATCCCAAGGTGTTCCCAGACCAGCTGAGAAACATAGTCCCTCCAGTGTGTCCTGGGTCTTCCTCTGGACCTCCTCCCAGTGGGACATGCCCGGAACACCTCACCAGGGAGGCATCCAGGAGGCATCCTAACCAGATGCCCGAGCCACATCAACTGGCTCCTCTCGATGTAGAGGAGCAGCGGCTCTACTCTGAGTCCCTCCTGGATGACCGAGCTTCTCACCCWATCTCTAAGGGAGAGCCCAGACACCCTGCGAAGGAAACTTATTTCAGCCGCTTGTATCGGTGATCTCGTTCRTTCAGTCACTACCCAAAGTTCGTGACCATAGATGAGGGTAGGAACGTAGACCGACCAGTAAACCGAGAGCTTTGCCTTCTGGCTCAGCTCTAGCTTCACCACGACAGACCAGTACAGCGCCCGCATCACTGCAGATGCAGAACCAATCCACCTGTCAATCTCCTGCTCCGTTCTTCCTTCATTCATGAACAAGACCCCGAGATACTTAAACTCCTCCACTTGGGGCAGGACCTCCTCCCCAACCTGGAGAAGGCACCCTACTGGTTTCCGACTCAAGACCATGGTCTCAGATTTGGAGGCACTGATCCTCATCCCGGTTGCTTCTCACTCGGCTGTGAACCGCTCCAGTGAGAGCTGGAGATCAGGATCTGATGAAGCCAATAGGACCACATCATCCGCAAAAAGAAGAGGTGTGATCCTAGGGTCACCAAAAAGGATCCCCTTAACACCTTGGCTGCTTCTAGAAATCCTGTCCATAAAAGTTATGAACAGAATCGGTGACAAAGGACAACCTTGGTGGAGTCCAACTCTCACCAGAAACAAGTCCGACTTACTACAGGCAATGGAGACCAAGCTCTGGCACTGGTCCTACAGGGACCTAACAGCCCGTATCAATGGGCCTGGTACCCCATACTCCCGGAGTACCCCCCACAGGAGTCTCTGAGGGACACGGTCGAATTTTGTTAGTTTGTATTTTTTGCCAGCACTTCAGCCTTTTGTTTTGTAGTACTTTTGTAATTAAATAATAACAAAAGTAATGCAGTATTTGAGCTCACCATGTGGGTCTGCATTTCTGGTTCTAATTTCTATGCAAACAATGACAGATATTTGCTTTATTTTGTCTCTAATACTAGTTTTAGTTATTAGCTAGCAGTTTGCTACCTTTAGCTAGCGTTTTGCTTTTAGCTAGCCATTTGTTACTTTTAGGTTTTATCTAGTGTTTGTTTTATCTTTCACAAATCGGTTTTAGCATTTTTATCAAATTTCAGCAAAGACATGCAGCATTTAGTTTACAAAGTGTTAATGAAAAYGGTGTTGTCATTTTGTTAAAAGTTAATTTACAGGTTTGGATTGTAACACACAAAAATGTTCTGTTTGTACTGGAATGTATTTTACAAACGTATTATGCAAAAAAACTCAATCATGTTTTTGTCCAAACTATATTACACTGTTATATTTTAGCTCTGTGTCTTTTTTTTTCCAGGTATGGTGCACATTGAGCAGAGCGACAGAGTAATGATTGGCCTGGATGGAAACTTGTACTTTTCAAATCTTCTAAAGGCAGACAGCAAAAATGAATATGTTTGCACTGCTCATTACACAGCAGCAAGGACCATCCTTCCTGATACTGTTGTACGGCTTACCGTCCTACCTAGTAAGTGCACACACAAAATGTTTCCCTGACTGCAAACTGTGGAAGCTTATTTCAGGACATATCATAAAAAAGACTCATTAATTATGTAAGCCATCTTGAATGGGGATMATTTTAAATGTTATTCAGTTGTAGGTCCACATCCATTCCAGTCTCTGGAAATCTTTAAGACATTTAAATGATCTGGGCTACACCGGGCTTAGGTCATGATACTCTTGGGGTACTTTGGAAAAGTCAATATTCTCAGGAGGGGCATCTCTTTTTTCCAGAGACAGGGACTGTGAACTTCAGATAGTTCTTTAAACAAAAATCACTCCAACCTAAAACTAACTGGGAAGTAGGAGAAGAGAAAACAAAAAAACTCATCGGAACCCCGTGGTTTCAGGAAACGATGACGTGTAAGCTGCGGACCTTGTGAGTGGTGCTGGAGATGTTTTGGCCAGTGGTTCGAACAACTGGTAATGGAGGGTCGAGAGTTTGTGTGGGAATGTGAAGCTGTTTGACCAGATCAGTGGAAATTAGGTTTTGTTCAGCCCCGGAGTCTACCAAAGCATGTATGGGTAACTTGACTTAATAGATAACAGTGGTGGAATGGAGAGTAATTTGGGAATCAGGGGAAAATGAAGAGCAACTCACCAGAATCCCGTTTTACTGGTGGGTCAGGGCTTTTCCCCAAACGGTACATCTTTCCTCCACAATACAAACACTTTAACTGAGCCCACCCCACCTGCATCTGTTCTGGCTCGGGCTTGGGTGAGTGTGGTTCCATAGACGGTGCTCCGGATGATATCGGGAATGCAGAAGTTCTGGGGTGCTGGAAGTCATAGTTTCTTTCTCAACGACGCTCACAAAGGCAATTATCGATGCGAATGGCCAATCCAATTAGATCATTCAGAGAGTGTGGTTTGTTATGGGTAGAGAATTAATGAAAGTACCTTTGAATTTGAGATTGTCCCAGCCAGTTTCTTTGGTGGTGAGTTGGAAGTTATTGGCATGATGAATCAGGAGGCAGAGGAAAAACACAAACTGTCACAAAATCTTGTCTAAATGAACAATATTCCCTAAAATTAACAATTATGTTAAGAAAGAGATTTAACCACCTGTAAAAACAAGCATTTGTTTTCTTTTTCTCCTCAGCTAATGATATCCATCATGCTAGAAGGCCACACCTTCTTCGTCCCACTGGCTCTCACACGTTGGTGCAGACTCTAAGAGGTCAAAGTGTCACCCTTGAATGTATCCCAAAAGGCCTGTATGTATCCTCTCCTGTTTTTGAACAATGTATGTATGATGTATAGGGAAAGCTGACTTCATTAGATGTGTGATACATTGTTCATTCCTATGTGAACACCCCCTTTGCCCAGCCTTTTTTCAAATTTTGTTCAGACGTTTAGGTATTTGTTTTTCTAGTGTTTTGCTAAAGTATTCATTCTCCTCGGCATTAATTTTATTCTATCCTCCTACATATTGGAAATTAATCAAAACTACTTTGGATTATTATATGACAGTAATTGAGGTCAAAATATTTACAATAATTTGAAACAAAGGTAAAACTGAAAGGTGTATGCATATGTATTCACCCCACTCTTTTGTAAAGACAACCATTATTTTCAGAAGTAACATAGGCAAAAAGGTTCTAGCTGTGYTCAATCGAACCATCAACATGAACTCAGTATAGAGACCTGTTCTAATAGCCCCAAGAATCAACACCAGTTAAAAAAAAACTCCTTAGAAGAAAAGATCATCCAGCAAAACTCACGACACTGGTAAAACAGGCATGAATCAGAGGTACATCCAAGAGACCAGTGGTTACTCTGACAGAGATTTGCAGCTTTCCTGCAGCACAACAATGGTAAAAACTAACGATAAACCAAAACAGATAAAGTTGTCAGGATTTGACCTAAGGATGCAGACTTATTTTGATTATGGATTGCTCAAAAAAATGGCTGAAATACAAAAGTAATCAAAACTACCAAATATACATGTAACAATGTCAACAACAAAGCTAATAAAAAACATACCTTCCAGTGCACACGGGCATGGCGAACAGGAAAGGTTTCGGCTAATGACTAATGGTGCGTTCACACCAAACGTGATTTCAGCGTCAGGAGCAMCAGGTTTACATACAAAGTCTATGGTGGACGCGCTTCAATCAGCGTCAGGAAGTGCTGCGGCGCCTCAAGCGCGGTTAGAGCAGCGCGATTTGAACGATTTGAACGATCTGAGCGTTCGACGCGCTGAGGCGCAAATCACTGAAGTTAGAAAATCTGAACTTTTGCAGCTCGACGCGTCGCGTCAACCAATCAGAGAGACTCCACTGTGTGATGTAGCGACATATTTCCCGACGGGACAGTTTACTGAATGATGTCCACTAACCTGAAACAGATGGAGAGGAGCTCTTTAGCTGAAATCGAGTGCCTGCAGTCGGTGTCCTGACAGAGATATCCTCACCAATGCGTGGCAGCGACTCATCAGACTGGACTCGGGACAAAAATAGTCCTGAAAGCGAGCTGTGAGCCTCTCCRGCAGCTCCTGGGTGATGAAACTCAGAATGTCTCTGAATTATCTGGTGAATTAATTATGAATTAATTATCTGATGAACGTGACATGCTCTTGCTCTCTGTAAATAAAGCAAAGCCACTTCCTCGTCCGACGTTAAACAGAGCCCGACAGAGGAGGGAGGGGCGGGGAGGCTGTTGCCGTGCAGCGCTTCAAGAGCTGACCTGCGTTTGACCTCAAAGTGCACAAGCGACCAACGTCCAYCGTTGGCTGCGATTTTGAAGCTGAAATCGCGTTCGGTGTGAACGCAGCATAACTCCAGTCGATTTGGAGACTCTGACTTTTTCACTTACTTCATAAAAAATGAAATAAATAGTCCAAATAAAATGTAAACCAATGTATTAATGTCACCATGTCAGTATTGATCCAATAAAGATGATCAGCTTGGTATTGATACTATCAATACTTAGATTGATAAGCCCACCCTAGTAAAAGTTGATGTGAAGAAACAAGTCACTGCACATCATCACAGTGTTTCAGCTGTGATGCAGAGGAATTTGATAAATCTGGACATCATTTAGTTGAAATCGTCCTATGCAGCAGGCATAGTACGGCTCAGAGACAACAGTAAAACATGAAAGGGTGAAAGTAGTTGTAAATTCTTGTTGGTACTATGAAGGGCTGATAGTGATCTTGGCCTTAACGCATCTACAGCAAAAACATAAAAACATGTTCACCCAGAGATTTGACACAGATTTCTCTGGACCTAACAGAGAAACAGATTTCTGTTTTTGATTTCTGTATTTTTTACTCTGAACACACTAGATTATGTTATCCAATCTCCCTTAGGGTCGCACCAGACATTTGGCACATGGCCCCTGAAAAAGTTGTAGCACAAAATGTCAGAAATTCCAAATTCAGCCCTGGCCGAACTGAAGCTCGTAAAAATAAGGACCAGCGCTGTGGCATTCTGCGGGCCGGGGGCTTTGTGTGGACCCTGGGCCCGTCCCCATGCCCCCCACGGTTAGCCCAATAGAAAATTTGGAACCTCAAAATGACCACCAGGTAGAGCAACATAATTCCCAAATGTCCAGTGGACAAAATGTCCACATAGTTCCCCAGGGGACCTGCACCCCACTCCTCAAATGTCCCAATAGTTCCCATATATTCCGTGAGGACKCGCAACCCCGCTCCTTTAATGTCCCAATTGAGCCCATGTGTCCCTGCATGCCAAATGTCCCATGCTTTTGTGTGCCAACTGTCCCAAAAATTCCCAGGTGTCTCATATGCCTTTATGTAGCAATAGGGTTGGGCAATATTGGCAAAAAAATTAATCACGATTAATTGTGGTATTTAGCTGATAACGATTAATTTGACGATTAATCCCCTGGAGTCCCTGGACACCATTATGTCCTGGTCACATGACCAATTTAGTGGGAAAGATGTGCTCTTCATAAAAATATGTTCAAAATTGTGTCAAAATTACAGACTATTAGGCTATACATCAAATTTTAAATTGTGTTGATAGACAAATAAATTACACAACTTTTTTTAATGTTCGTCATATTTGAAGCGGAGAGGAGCACCGAGCGGACAGTCCGCCTGGTGGCATTAATCGTATTAATCGTCAAGTGCCAAAAAATAATCGATTAATGTTTTCTGAAGATTAATTGCACACGATACGATAATGCCCAACCCACAGTCATTGCAGTTAAATGTCCAAACAAGTTTCAAAGGCTCTCAGGAGATGGCTTGAGAAAAACTGGAATTTGGACGCTTCACAGCAGTGCTATACCACAAAATCCTTTTGTAAGTGATCAGATCTTAGGTACTACGACAGATGACAGTTGCATTTTTTAAGTTTCATGTGCAAACTCTTGTCAGGAGTTTATTACTAATCCATTTTCATTACACGTTCTTATCCTCTTTTTGTAATTTTATTTGCTAATATCCTTTTTCCTTTACGTAAGTGTCCAGTATTTAAAGAACGGAGCAACATTAAGATTAGTTAAACTATGGATTGACTATTACATGATAATCTGCAGTTATTCACCACTGATTCATGTTGATGTCACCAGTCATTTCCTGCTTTGCTCCTTCCTGTTACCTATCAAATCTCTTTCTCATTCTCTGTTTGTCTTCTGATCTTTATCTGTGTTTCTACAGGCCTACTCCCAGGGTGGAATGGCAGAAGATTAATGGTCACCACAGTAATTTGGCAGCCAAGCTACAGAATTACAATCGTTGGCTTCATTTTGACCACATCACTGAAGATGATGATGGAGAATACAGATGTAGAGCCATCAACAGCTACGGAAACGTGACACACTCCTTCACTGTTACTGTTCAAGGTAGGCTGCTAAACACAAAGGCTGTCACATACTGCTCAGAGAAAACTCTGTTCGTTTTGACCCTCTCTGGTCTTAATACGAATGGGCTGAAAATGAAAAATTGTTTTCTAAACACTTTAAAGCCATTTTAAACTATGAGTCACATTTACTTATTCACACATCAAAGTGCTGATTGAAAATAAACTTGGGATTTGTTGTCTAGACCAAACACATTTTGATGTGGTGGGAACAAACTAAAAACTCTCAATGGGAACCTTCATTCAGGCTAGTTGGACACTAGTCAAGTGGGGCATTCATGCATGACGTCACACAAATCATTTGCATACATTYTCTGCCACGCTCACAAATGATCGGACAAGCTGAGAGGATTTTACGGAGATTCGGTATTAATTTCGTAACAGATAAACACGTTTGTTGAGCACATTTCAACTCATCCGACTTCAGAAATCACAGGAAAGTTCAGTTGAAAGGTTTTCTGGAAGGTCGATATCTTCAACAGACTTGGAAAGGGAGGATTTCTCAAACCTGCATGAATGAATCAAAGCAAGACATGTTTTTGATGAGAGGATAACATTACAACATGATACAAAGCTAAAAAAATGCTAATATTACATGATATTGCCCCTTTAATGTTGTTCACATTTATTGTTAATTACGGTCCTAATGTTCAGGGGCCTCTGTTCAGGCTATGTTGAATTGACAATCAGAAGTTTTGGAATCACAGTGGAGGTTCTCTTTGAGCCACCCTGGTAATAGAGGCTGAAGATACGACCTGCTTCGGAGCATTTGATGAGTTCAGTTCAGTTAGCTGCTCGCTTCTCCACTTTGGTGTTTCTCACATGTGATGGGTCAAATGCAGAACACAAATTTCGTCATTGTATTGGAACATTCACTGATGACAATACTACTAAAGCCATTATTATTATCATCACATTATTATCATATTTTATTCTAAAGTAAAATCATCCCATTCCAGTAGAATTTTTTGATTCATTACATAATTCTCAGCAAAAATACATGAAAATGCATTTGAAACTTGAAATGCTTTTGCAAAGTAAAGGGGAACCAAAACTATGAGATAGAAAACAGTCTTTACAAAGAAATAAGCAAACCCAAATCTAAACATATCTCTTGATAATCTTTGACATTTTGTCTTCATATTTGTCAAAAAGAAAAAAATTGTATAGGTCCTCTGGACGGGTTCTTCTCTAATGAAACGTTTCGTCTCTCGTTTGCCTGAAACTCTCAGAC
>NW_013953003.1:262830-263910 GCF_001266775.1 Austrofundulus limnaeus | reverse complement strand
TGTGATTTCTCTTTCTGCCTGGCTCCTGGGTTTGTAGGGACACTGTCTGCTCTGTGGTACAGAGTTCTGATCACTCCTAACTTGTGTTCCAGTGGGTGGTGGGAGTCAAAACGCAAATATTGGCCTCCGTTTTCAGTTGTCCCCCTCCAACAGTGCTGCTATTGCCAGTATCACTCCACCCCCTGTTAACAGTAGGTGTTAATTAGGTGTCAATGATGGCCATGTGATGTCAGTATCAGTCACATGGAGGCAGTGCTTAAAAGCCTGAATTTTGCCTGAAACGCTCAGACTGAAGAAGTATCTTGGAGGAGAGACGAAACGTTTCATTAGAGAAGAATCCGTCCAGAAGACCTATACAATTTTTTTTCTTTTTGATTTTTTACCTGGTTTACTGAGATGCATCAGGACATTCATATTTGTCATCACCATTAATGTTTCAGCTCATTGATTATCTTTTTTCTCTTTTTTTCTCTTAGATAACTTTTATTTGTATTCTAACCAGTTTTAACAGATGCTATAAAGGAATTTTGTGACTCATTCTTTTCTTTTTGTTTTGATCTTGATTGTTTTTTTACTAGCGGCGCCCTACTGGTCGAAGGAGTCCCAGGACCTGATGTATACTCCCGGGGAAACTGTTCGACTGGACTGTCAGGCTAAGGGAAGTCCAGAGCCCATCATCACATGGAGCATCAATGGACAAACTCTAGCAAGTATGATACTTTTTTTTCTCCACACAGTTTTAACAGGTGTTTTTCATTTGAATCATAAAAAGAAATCCACAACCATTCCCCCAATAAATCATTTGAGTTAAATATACTTTAAAAACTACTGTTTTATGTTGTTTTAATATTGTTATAATTGTTAATATATGGATATAAATAGTATATCCACCATTTATATAGGCAAATATTAGACAAACTATGTCCCCTCATAATCCTTAGTGGTTTAGTCTATTGTTCACCAGTTTAAGGCTGACTGAGGGTTAAAGCTGTAGAGCTACATCTGACATCTGTCTTTGTGTGTGTGTGTGTGTGTGTGTGTGTGTGTGTGTGTGTGTGTGTGTGTGTGTGTGTGTGTGTG
>NW_013953003.1:260800-262326 GCF_001266775.1 Austrofundulus limnaeus | reverse complement strand
GGGAAAATTTTCCCAAAAAAGCAGCCTCGTGGGGACCGCAGTGAATCGTGGGGACCAATGCCCAGTCCCCACGGGTCCAAATGCAAATGACGGGTGTGGGGTTAGGTTTAGGACCAGGGTTTAGGTTAATTTTAGGGTATATGGTCAGTCAGGGTTAGGCTATAAAGTCTAAAAAAATGAATGGAAGTCAATGGACGGTCCCCACAGTGTTCAAGAATAAACGTGTGTGTGTGTGTGTGTGTGACTATTAGTCACTGTTTTTAAGTTGTTTAATTGTTAGTAAAACCAGGATTGCATTGATGAGTGAAATACCAACACAGCCATTGAGTATAATTGGTTCATTTTGGTTGTTTGAGATGTGACTGTGGGTCTGTGTGTGTCTGCGTTAGCAGGCGTCTACTCATTCCTTCTGTAAAAGTAAACAAACAATAARTGGTAGCTTTACCTTTTTCAGTGTTTCTATAGATGTTTGGATTAAATTACAATAACAATAAAGGGACTAAACTATGACACAACTTATAGATGGTTCTCAATGACGTCATCATCTGGGACTTTTTACCCTCCGCACCCCATTCGTGGGCTAGCATTTAGCTTGTAGCGATAAAACCAGTATTGACCCTTTGCACGTGACGTCACGCACCTCAGACCACCCCTTTTTTCCATGATGAACGGCAAAAACAGACATGCGTCCATAAGCTACTATTGAGCTACTATCTACTAACTATTGAGAATCAGGCAGTTGGTAGCCTAATATCGTTCTTCCCCTCTGTAGATTTAGCTGTAAAAATGGTCGTCAGCTGCTGCGCAGTCGTCCGGTGGACCTGAGTGTCTCTCCGGTTTCAGACCAAGCAGTAACTGGCTGAAGACGCAGCGCTGCTGATTCTAAAATATTATAATCTGTCCGTCTGAACACCCGCTGCACTCCATGTCATAGTGAAGATATAAACAACAGTGATAGCTGGAAATATAGTTGTTTTTACTCAATATTGAATCGGTGTTGTAGTGAAAGGTCGGAGGAGGAGAAGCTTTTTATTTTTATTTTTTCATGTTGATTGAGTAAACACCAGTTGCGCATTCAGGTTGTCATAAAATCAGACCAGATGATCGTCAAAGCTGTTCATCTTTTTAATTTAACTGGGAATGGATCATTTCAGCTAAATATCCAAGAGAAAGAAGGGCAGCTCAGAGTGCTGTTGTTCCAGGAGCTGGTTAGAAGAGAAGCTACTAGTTTGCTAGCCRGCTAGCTGTCGTCGGCTCTAAAAGCCATCCATATGTACAGATATGAACCAATCACACAGAGTGGAGAAAGCACTGCTCAGAAAGAAGATCTGATTAAGAAAATAAGTAAGAAAGCATCTCAGACTGGATTCATAACGTCTGACGCTAACGTTAGTATACAGCAGGTAAAATAAGTATTGAACACGTCACCATTTTTCTCAGTAAATATATTACTAGAGGTGCTAATGACATGAAATTTTCACCAGATGTTGGTAACAACCCAAATAGGGCTGCCACGATTAGTCGAT
>NW_013953003.1:257494-259583 GCF_001266775.1 Austrofundulus limnaeus | reverse complement strand
ATCGACTAATCGTGGCAGCCCTATTTGGGTTGTTACCAACATCTGGTGAAAATTTCATGTCATTAGCACCTCTAGTAATATATTTACTGAGAAAAATGGTGACGTGTTCAATACTTATTTTACCCGCTGTATCTGCTCAGTGGGATCTCAGGAAGCAGACGCTTAATGTAACACGAGCGTCAGACAGAGGTTGCTTTGAAAAACATCTAGAATCACCTATAGAAACGGCAAATAAAAATACATTAGCATTAAAAAGCAAGTCTTACCTTGGCCATAATGAGAACCTAACAAACACGTCCAGAGGGAGAAGATTTGGGTCGATTTCTATCTAGCTATGTCCAACTTCTGTAAATAACGCTGTCTGTGAGCCCCAACTYGGTGTGCGACTTCCACAGATAAATTATCTAAACTTGAACAAGAACAAAACATGGCAAAAACAAAAAAAAAACAGCTTCAAAAAACAATCGCTGCCATTCAATTCAATACACCGCTAKGTGCCTTCTGCCGTCCGACATGCCGATATCACGTGGCTTTGTCACGTGGGTGCAAAGGGTCAGTAGGAGAACCACAAAAGCAAGGGAGAAAAAAAATGCAAAAAGACCACGACGCAGACGACGCAGACGAGCATGACCAGGATAATAATACTTTGTATTTAAAATGTGCCTTTCTGGACACCCATGGATCTACTGGATAATAAATCTAAATCAAAGTATTTAGTTTTATTGAAAGTAACGATCCTTACGAGCTGCAGAAGTCTGCAGAGCCGACACAGATGCTGTGTTCATATGATTCTGTGGGACTTTCTCTGATACTATTGGTAACTACATACTCCAAATGGGTACATTCTGCATGATAAGGAGCTTTTTGTGATTATAATCTGATYCTGTCAGTGTATCCTACGTTGGTGTTTACAAGGGTAGATTGCGTAATATTCAAAACTCTTTTCTGTTCATAGTGCGCAACCTTTTTCATTTTTTTTTAAGTTAATTAAAATACTATGCTGTCACTAACCATGGTAGGAGTGATCTGAACACACTCTGGAATCCGGAGGAGGGTGAAATCTTTGTGTTTGATTATCGCCAGCCACAAAATCATGTCACTTTGCCTACAGTTCTACTTCTCTGGTGTTTTTACGCCGTCTATTTTTTTAAGAGCATCTCTCTGCCACACGAGCAGCACAGTTTTGTAACTAACTTGAACGCAAACTTGCTCCACGACTGTTAAAACAACTTATAATAGAAACTTATCATATAAACAATCTAGACTGTATTCATTTCTGTGCTGTAGACTATCCCCTCTTCCACATTCGCAGCCACTAATATGGCGATTTGATCATGTGATCTGCAGGTCGCTACGTCATTTAAAACCATCTATTGGTTCTGGGACTGCACCATAACAGTAAATGGTTAAGGGGGAAGTTRTGGCAAAATAGTACTTTGTATGTTAAACCCAAAGTAATTATTGGATCCAAATGAACTATATTCAGTTTGTATTTGTGTGTAAATAGTTGTAGTTGTTGTTTGTCCTGTATTTAATGTATACGTTTATGTTGTATTTTCCATTTTTGAAGTTTTTTTTTGTCCCCTGGAAAAGGTTTTCCCTGATTTGGATCCACTTGAATTTGAATAAAATAAATGTTTGACTCTTTTCTTGTGGGCTGGCGGCACAATTAAAACAAGCTTCCACTGAGCTCATTCAAAGTTTGATTATTCTTCCCGTTTGGGTCCCACCTCCATCGACTGCCATGATACGTGTGACAGTGTGTGTGTTAAATATGTATAAACTTTTACCTACAAGTTTTTACAGCTTATACAACTTTTAGTGACAGCCATTCTTGTTTTTCTCACTCACCGTATACGTTTTGCAGGTCTACACCTTTCCATGGGTTTACTCTGCAGAAAGAAGCAGTGACAAACTGCAGGCTACATGTGGGAATTATCAGATATTTTAGAAAAGCAAAGACGCATAGAATTAGATACTGAAAATGAGAGAAAAGCTGCATAGTCTAAATCATTGGTTCCCAAACTTTTTATCTTCTGACCCACAAAATATCCATGGCAAAAACTTGTGACCCCAAATATTACCGGTC
>NW_013953003.1:248042-251149 GCF_001266775.1 Austrofundulus limnaeus | reverse complement strand
GTCTGTAGTTGATGTTCTGGCTGGAGATATCAGCCCTGATGCAGGTCAGCAGCTCGTTAAACTGACCGCGGTGTTAAACTGGGCTTAGGACAAAAAACAGTCCATCAGCTTGCAGCTTCTAGTGTTGAAACTAATTGAACAAACCGCCTCTAAATCATCTGGTGAGTTAATTGTCTGCTGTGCGCAACGTTCGCTTGCTCTTTAGTAAATAAAGCAAAACCGTTTTATTTGTTTTATCTTTATTTCATCAGACCAGAAAAAAAGCAAGACGCTCCTCCCTCTTCAGACGCACGTCTATTCTCTGTCCCGGTCTGAACGTAGTGCGTCCAACTGGAGGCGTTGGGCGCATTTTTGCAGCTCAAAACGCGTTCGGTGTGAACGTAGCATTAGGTTGATTGGTTTTTGTGTACAGTGCTCTGAGATGACATATTTTGTGACTATATATAAACTAAATTGAGTTTAATTGAATTCTGCATATCATGTCCTGATGCAGCTCAATGATGACAATCAGGACACTAACAAATAACAATCAGTCGTTYGGCTGATGGTCTATATTGGGAACAAACAGCTTTGACTGTCGTTGTTAAACTTGATTAACATGTGAAAGTACTGTTTCCAAGGCTGAGTTACCTGTAACCCCTCAGACTGAAGAAGAGATGAAACGTTTTCAAAARGTTCTGTCTCTTCTCCAAGAGCCTGTTCAGAGGACATATTCAACTTTTTTAGATTCTGCATATCATGTTCTCAATAAATGGGACAGAAACAGGTTTTACTGATGGAATAACTGGTATATTCTGCCACTGAAGGTGATAATATCCATTTACTGTAAATGCCTAATGATGGAATAAAACTACAAACAACTCAGAAAATAATGTAATTCTTTATCTCTCATTATCGTTTGTGATTTGTATGTTTACACTAAAATTGTGTGTGTGTGCGTGTGTGTGTGTGTGTATGCGTGTGTGTGTGTGTAGGGTTAGAGAGGATGTGGTTTCTTTGATATCAGATCCACGTGTTTCTTTGTTGACCAATGGGACAATTGAACTGGTGAATGCTACCCAAGAAGACAGCGGAGTGTACACTTGCTCTGTCAAACACACGGACATCTTCATCACTGCAAACTTGGAAGTCTTCAGTAAGTCAAGCAGAAATTTTGGTGCCAAACAATAAAAAGCTTTTGGCATGGAAAGAAATTTTTTACAGTTATTTTCCTCTAGTTAAAAATGAATGTATACTTTAAAATTCTTTGGAAAAACATTGAATTGTGGAAAACAAATAACCTGTTTGGGGATTACGTAAATAATAAAGTTGGGAATGGAGGCACAGAAGAAAACTGCTGTCCTTTGTTTCTTCTTTCTGTCAGATCGAACTGTGATACTCATGGGCCCCCAGGATGTTCACGTCCTCAGAGGAGGTTCTGCTTTCCTGCACTGTCTTTTCTACAAAGATCCACGACTTCAAGATTACAAGGTTGCATGGAAGAAGGATGGACACACGCTACTAGAATCATCACGAGATGACAAGTAAACTTACACAACACGACAAGAACAATGGGCCTCGTGCAAGTTGTTCTTATTCTTATCGTAAAGTTCTCTTTTGTTCGTATGAAGGGTTCGTACGAATATGTCACGTCAGATTCAACAAACTCTTCTATCTTCAGGAAAAGGGTGTAAATGAGCTGCGTAAACTGAAGAATGTGTATCAGGTGCTTGTGCACGAGGAGAGGAGATTAGCATAATTACCACTGCAAAAACACCATATAAGGCTGTGTTTCCTGCCCCAAATATCAAGAAGTGTCCATTCATAAATGGCATTGTAAAGTAAAAAAGAAGAACTTTATGAGTTCAGGGATTTAAGTCCTGCTCTCAGAGATCCAGAAAAGAAAATCTGTCATTTTTAGCAGCGTCAGCTGTGGAATTAAAGGAGCTGCTGAAGCCGAGGAATGAAATAACCACTGTTAATGTCTCCTGTGGGTCATATACAGTCACAGAAATAAAAATCTAAATCATATTCATCTCTCTCTAGTCCTGCTCCAGTTTTTCTTTGGTCAAATATTTTAATTCAAGTGTAAACAACTGTGTTACATAGTTTTCATTTATTCAGAAAAAGAGCAGTCACGCACCGACACAATTTAGTTTATATCTGAAGAAAATCTTGGAATATGAGAAAATTGGTGAATGCCACAAATTCTCCTAAATCACTCYTACGCACAACTTAAGAACAAATCTGTGCGTATGAACGGTTCTTGCATGAGGCCCACTGTAAGTCACTCAGAGACARAATTCCAGCATCATCTGAAATAAAGCCGACTATTAGAGCAGTGGCATATTTTCAGGTGGCAAATGTGGCAAATTTTATGTCCCAGCAAGGAGGCAAAATTTATTGTTGCAGGAAAAGTTTATCTTTAGGCATAATTTCATGATTTTAGTTTTTGTACCTATGAATCACATATCACATTTTACAAAACAGCACTTAACTGAGCTTTGGTCCTCAACTTAATTTTTTCCATTTAGATTCAGTAAGACTTGGAATAGTTTTTTCTCAAATATTTGTAATCGTTCACATACTTACACAGATGTTAAAAATTTAAAAATCATTTCGTAGGCTCATTTGAATTTGACCATAATCTTACAAAGAATCAATGTACTCATGTACAGTTTATGTGTAATTAGGTGTGCAGAACAATAATAGATTATCCAAAAACTCATAAAACTCTTCGCCACATTCAGGCTTTTGAGCGTCTGTTGATCTTCAGACATTTCATGGTTGGCTTCAAGATAATCTTTTATCAATTAATGTTAAAAAAAACTGTGTGCATGTATTTTTCCTCACCCAGGAGACGTTTCAATATAACAAATCAACTCACTTTTTTAAACAAACCCCTTGATATTGTCACTACCTACAAATATCTTGGAATTACTTTGGATTCTCATTTGACTTATCGTGATCATGTACAAGTCTTAACCTCTAAGTTGAAACAGAAATTATACGTTTATTCAAAAATTGGATCCAATCTGACATCTTCTTCTCTGTGCATTGTTGCCCAAATCAAATTCTGGAAGTGGTAATTCAACTAGATCTGTTACAAAAGGGCAACTGATATTACC
>NW_013953003.1:240910-243890 GCF_001266775.1 Austrofundulus limnaeus | reverse complement strand
AATACTTATTTTACCCGCTGTATTAGATGACAAGGATTTCAGGGGTCCAAACTAACCCAACTGTAATTCAAAAGCATTTCAAGCCTCCAGTGGTGCATTTATATACTCATTSTAAGATGTGCCATATAGTACAGAGTTGTTTGTTCATGCATCTGTCTAACCCTGACTTGGTTTGTCTATGAACAAGATCTTGTCTGAGATCTAAACTGATAACCCTTTCAATTAGAAATGTCAAACTGGACTTCTCATTGGTCAAGAATGATCCTGATWTATTTTAGGCTCACAGGGTCAAATGTTACAGTCACATGTGACCACTTTTTAAAAATTCTTTTTATGGTCCAGCTTGACATCCAACAGCGTGTCAAATCYTTTGTAGATCATGTCTGTTTATTCGTAAGAGAAGTAAGTTGTCCATAACTCCAGAAATGTTTAGAATGGAAAATCAAATTATAGCTCCACATTAGATCTTAATTTTATTAAGACCCCTTTTTCCAAAACAATCTTGAGTGTACAAATGAAGTCTAGTACTCAGCATTTTTTTTAAAAAGACTGATTAATTACATTGCAACTGCAGCTGCAGTTCTATGTTCTTACAGGTCCTTTAAATACACCGTTTGCTGATTTAGACCACTGAGAGGGTCTTTATCAGTTAAARTGAGTTGGTGGAATTCTTTGGGATCCAGTTCTGCAGAGGCAAGAATGCAGCTTCAGTGCAACTGTTTCCATGCTTCCAGCGGAGCATGTACTTTGAAATTGTTGTTTTTTTAGTATCAGGGGAACAAGCCTGCAGAGGCTGGGTAAGGTGGCTGCAACACAGCAGTTCATGTGCTTTCTGCAGAGCATGGAATCCTGTTTCAGTTCTGTTTTAGTATCGTTTCATCTTCACTTAATGAAAAGAACAATACAGACCAAAAATACTCGAAGTATCTGAATAGCAAGTTGGATTTATGTTGTTAAGGACAAGTTAAGGACTTTTAGAATCCTGCAAGAAATTCCTGAGTAAATTGTTACGACAAACTAGCTGAACACCTATTTGTCCAGAAACGTGGACAAAACTGTTGGTAGCTCTCGTTTAATGAAAGAAAAACCCACAGTGGTCACAGAAATAACTAGAATCTGACAAAAGTAATAATAAAAAAAATCTATGAAAATTAATGAATGAAAGTCAGACGTTGCTTTTCAGCCAGGCTTTAACAGAATTTTAAAATAAAACTCATAAACAGACCTGGACAGAAATGATGGAACCCCTGAAAACTAGACACCACATAGCTGTAACATAATGACCCCCACACGCACAAGTGCACCAGAACTCAGAAGTCTTCATTCCTAATAAATGTCATGCTACTAGGTGCATCCCAAAATTGTAGTGGTTTGGGTGGGGTTCTTTTTTTGGGTGGGGGGGTTTTGGTTGACCTGATAGCCCCTCATCAGAGCTAAAGAAAAAAGAAATCTGAAGCTTCTATGTTGAACAGTTTCTGAGTTATAAGCATTTTTGCATGTCCAGACACCCCCTCTTTGAAAGGAGCCCCCTCCTCAAATATGGGGTCTACTGTAAAACCGTTGGCTGGCGCAGTGTAGGTCAGACTCATCTACAGTCCTGCCAAATTTCATGRTGACCGGTGCAGCTGTTTTTGTGGTACAGTTGACCAAAAATCAGTAACGAAAACAATATGACTCCCACTGACACTTCGTGTGCGGTGGTCATAATAARGTGACCAAAGGGTCATGTGAAATCAAGGTGTGTCCAGTAATTATCATCGCAGGTGTCTACAGTCTTGTAATCAGTCAGTGGACCTGTAGGCCTTCTCTCTATCTGGCAGTGGCGGATCTAGGATTTTTCTGAATAAGGGGCCATAAAGGGGCCACAATATTCTTAGAGGGGCCAAGTATTTATTTAACATCTTTGCACACAAATCTCTGATTTTGATAAGATGTATACATTTAACTAGTCGCACATGTTCAAACACTTGTAATGCAATTTAAAAAATCTTGCATGTATATTCTCCTTACAAGTTTTACATGTATTTTTACTGTACATAGATAAAAAAAAACCTCAAACATACAGCATCTGACTCATTAGCTCCTCTAGTGTTTGAACGTGGAACTGCACCTGCCATCATTACTCTTGTGCAAAGGACAGATGAGTGACAGGACAGGGCCACCTCAGGGGGCCAATCAGATTTCAGCTGGGGCCACTGCCCCTGTGGCCCCGCCCCTAGAACAGCCCCTGCTATCTGGTCAAGGATGTGTCTTGTAAACATTTGGTCTAATATTTAAATTAGAGAAACAGACACCTCCCATRCCCACCCAAAATAGGAGTATTCTTCATTTTAACTGTGTAAAATAAAACAAACAGGTATTTGAATTTGATTTGAAGTTATAATTCTGCAATACTCCAGATTAACAAAGTTAAAAAGGAAAAAGTTAGACAATGTACATCTTAACGTCCTTACTTTAAAAATCCATTGAGGGTTKAAACTGCCAGCTGTACGTGGGAACAGTGCACCAGGTAGTTCCACTCTGAGACCTCAGATCAAAACATCCWGTGTCAGAAACTCCATTCACTGTTAACGTGTAAACAAAAGGCTGGACCACAACTAAAKTGTCATTGTWTCACTGAAAACAGCTCTGTATAAATGGTCCTTGGTCACAWAGTTTACATGTAGTTGGCACACTGTGGTGGTGTAATCTTCACTTTTTAACAGTGGTGGGCAGCACTAATCCAAATATTAGTRCTGCAATTTCTAAAGCACTTATGAAAATATTTAGGTCCACAACTTCAAAAYCRCTTATGCCATAGAAAAACGAACAGATGCTAATTTTAAAGCACAAGTTCAATTTGACACTTATTGTACTAGCTGGCAACAATTCATGTACAATATACACACATTACTGCCAACTAGTGGTGTATGAACTCTTTTACAACTTAATTCTATAACAGCCGATTACTGGGGATGTGATTTCCTGAAACAGACCTTTA
>NW_013953003.1:238051-240390 GCF_001266775.1 Austrofundulus limnaeus | reverse complement strand
GTGCCCACCACAGCTTTTTAAGAATTAAACTTGTGTTTCTGCACCACAGCAGACATGAAGGAACAAGATCAAATGTAAACACTGATTGAAACAAGTATGGCAGATAGTGATTTAGTCTGTCCTGATTGCAAAACTTCAGAATAGATAGATAACATGTAGCATCCATATTTACGTCTGTAAACAGGGCGCTGTGTGTGACATCATCCATCTTCTGTGCATCACATCAGGACCAAGCCTGGTAACACTGAAAACAGATGTGGTGGTCGCATTCAAATTATAAAAAGAACAATAATGCCAAAACATCAGTTTAAAAAAAGAAAGAAAAAACAAAAAACAAAATAAAGCATTAAGACATGCAGTAGTCTTATACAAAGATGAGCTGTCCCATGCTTTTTAGTTTGTTTTTAATTAAACCTTGCTTGCACATGTATTTGTAAGGGTATTAAATGCTAGAATTCTAAAATAGATAATTTGTGAATTGTTTAAATACGCAATTTATCTGTTCCTCGAGGCACCACTAAAGTTTTTTTTATAATAAAACTTCAGAAAAACTTTCTTTTAATATTCAATCTCTAAATATGAAGGCGTTTATTCTTTCAGTTTAATGACGGTGTGAGGCAAGGAAATACACGTCGGAGACAAATCACGTTTGGAAATTCATCTGTGTATTATTTAAAATGAGGTTCAGAGGGAAATATACAGTATGCAATACAAATCATTTCTCAGACAAAACACACTTATAATCAGTTCCATAAACTTAATCAAGAAGTGATYTAATTAATCTGGCATGATTACCATGTGAATGCTTTCTACACATATTTCAGTAGGACACTACTCGCTATTCCTAAGCCTACCGCTAGAGGGAGCTCAAGGGAAGAAGAATGAACATTGATTATACTCTGATATGACTTAAATCTTTGAACACACCATCAGATTAATTAAGCAAGATGTTTCCTACCGGCAAAGTTGTAGACGCCAGAATGGATACTTCTATGCTAATTGGGTGGCACATGAAGTCCAACCGAGTCTTAGCTGTGCAGAAGTTCCCTGGTCATCTGGTTTGCCGGCTGCATTCACTGGAGATGTCCAGCACACCGTGTCGGCTGCGTTCCTTGCGAGCACACTGAGGTCGTCCGACTTGAATTAAATCAGCCTCATCGTTTCAATCAATTTAAATCTCCTTCCTGAAAGCTCCTTAAGATTAACTATAAAAAAGTATAAAGTGGAAAAGAATGGCCTCGCCCCGGGATGGGGGAAGCTGGAGCTAAAAAAAACTACTGCTTCCTCCTCAAACGCTTCTTCGAACTCCACACATGGCAGAACAATGAAAATACTCCCTGTTCACAACGGAACTTCTCATTGGTTAAGACTTTCTGCGGTGGTCACATGACACCATCCGGACATGTAACAGAAGAACAGAGTAATAGATAATCAACCAGATCAAGTTACTTAAACAATGTCATGATTATTACAGTAATTAAATCAGAGTACCAAGATATTATTTTGACACTTCACAGATGCTTTTTATAGTTATAAACAGAAAACCTGGGTGAAAATAAAATATTTTCAGGGTTAGTAGATAAAACGTCCACAGGGTGGCGTTGCTGACCCACAGATAAATCTGATGGGAGTCTTTTGATGTCAAACAATGTTTATTCCAGCCTTATCCTGAAAGAGGTGATAAACAATTTAACTGGCGACAGGAAGTCTAGCCTTTGTTCTAAGGCCTAAGGGTGAAGTATCAGATGAATTAACAGGAGTCATTAATCAAACTTTGAGATGTTGCAGGCAGGATGAAAAAGGTGGAGTTAACAGGACTGTCTCTTGAGAAGATATTCACGTTTCCACTACATATTTAATGCTTTGATTTTGCACAGCCATTAGAAAACAATCCAAAACTTCGTAATATCTCTTTCTAGAGTTCCATGTGGAGGTCCACGAGGAGCCACTGACAGGCAAGAGAAAAGAAAAGTGGCAGAGGAAGAAGGTAGTTCCAGGGGATTTCAACCACCTACAGCTAATCCTCCAGCCCTTCTGCACCTACCGTTTCCGAGTGGTCGCTGTTAACGACATTGGAAGGAGTGACCCCAGCGAACCTACAAAGGACCACAGCACACAACAAGATGGTGAGTTGTGACATCCACTGTAACACAGCACATTGGGGTGGAGGGGGCACACAGTCATAAAGGTGGATGCAGTTTTCTGTCAGAATACATGGGGGTGTTTTAAAAACAAAACAACTGGAATTCTGTTCTGTAGTCAAAATCATTGGGCCTCATTCAAGAACTGTTCATACGCACAGATATGTTCTTAAGTTGTGCGTACGAGTGATTTAGGAG
>NW_013953003.1:235579-238041 GCF_001266775.1 Austrofundulus limnaeus | reverse complement strand
AAGTAACTTTAGGAAAACTCGCCATGACTGCTGGTTTTTGTGACAGGTTGATGAGTTTTATCGTGTTGACACAGACGGACCTGATGGACCTGCTGGACCTGCTGGATGAGTCCATAATCAATGAAATCTACACCAGAGCTCACGGTTGATTTGAACAAAACAAATAATATTTGTTAGCAGCTTAAAGTGTTCAGCTGTGATTGTAGCTGTTGTAGTTTAAAGGAGCTTTACAATAAAACATTTTCATTTCACCACCAACACTATTTATGGTGGGGATGGTGTGTTGCTGACCTCAACTCGGGACGTTGTGGGTCGGTGGGCAGAATAATTCGAAGACGTCCTCAATCCCAACTACACATTTCCCCATGAGGAGGCAGAGTCCGGGGACCCCGGGTCGGACTCTCCAATCTCGGGTGCCGAAGTCACAGAGGTGGTTAAAAAGCTCCTCGGTGGCAGGGTACCGGGGSTGGATGAGATTCGCCAGGAGTTCCTTAAGGTTCTGGATGTTGTGGAGGTGCATTGGTTGGTTGAAGCGACTCTACAATATTGTGTGGACATCGGGGGCAGTTCCCCTGGATCGGCAGACCAGGGTGGTGGTCCCCCTATTTAAAAAGGGGGACCGCAGAGTGTGTTCCAACTGTAGGAGGATCACACTTCTAAGCCTCCCTGGTAAGGTCTATTCAGGGGTCCTGGAGGAGGGTCTGTCGGATAGTCGAATCTCGGATTCAGGAAGAGCAGTGTGGTTTCCATCCTGGTCTTGGAACAGTGGACCAGTGCTACACCCTCAGCAGGGTCCTGGAGGGTTTATGGGAGTTCGCCCAACCAGTGTACATGTGTTTTGTGGACTTGGAGAAGGTGTTCGACCCTGTCCCTYGGGGACTCATGTGGGGGGTACTCCGGATGTATGGGGTACCAGGCCCATTGATACAGGCTGTTAGRTCCCTGTATGACTGGTGCCAGAGCTTGGTCCGCATTGCCGGTAGTAAGTCGGACTCGTTTSCGGTGAGAGTTGGACTCCGCCAATGTTTTCCTTTGTCACCGATTCTGTTCATAACTTTTGTGGACAGAATTTCTAGGAGYAGCCAAGGTGTTGAGGSGATCCTTTTTGGTGACCTCAGGATCACATCTCTGCTTTTYGTGGATGATGTGGTCCTATTGGCTTCATCAGATYGTGATCTCCAGCTCTCACTGGAGCGGTTCACAGCCAAGTGTGAAGCGGCTGGGATGAGGATCAGTGYCTCCAAATCSGAGACCATAGTCTTGAGCCCGAAAAYGGTAGCWTGCCGCCTCCGGGTCKGGGAGGAGGTCCTGCCCCAAGYGGAGGAGTTTAAKTATCTCRGGGTCTTGTTCACGAATGAGGGAAGAATGGAGCRGGAGATTGGCAGGCGGATTGTTGCTGCGTCTGCAGTGATGYGGGCGTTGTACTGGTCTGTCGTGGTGAAGAGAGCTGAGCCAGAAGGAGAAGCTCTCGGTTTACAGGTCTGTCTACATTCCTACCCTCATCTATGGTCAGGAGCTTTGSGTAGTGACCGAAAGAACGAGATCACAGGTACAAGCAGCTGAATGAAGCGGCTGTGGTAGAGTGGTTAGGGGAGTCGTCCTGGAACCAAAAGGTCGCCGGTTCGATCCCTGTCCAGTCGACTCAGTCGTTGTGTCCTTGGGCAAGACATTTCACCCGCCTTGCCTACTGATGGTGGTCAGAGCGTCCGGTGGCGCCTGTGTATGGCAGCCTCACTTCTGTCAGTGTGCTCTCCCTTAGGGATAGGCTGAGAAGCTCAGTCATCCAGGAGGGACAGACGGATGGACAGATAATTGTCAACAGTTTTTTTATATAGAGATTTTTGTCATTATGTAACAAGCTATAGTTCATATTTTAGTTTGAGTATCTCTGGACAGATTAATTTAGGAGCTGAAAGGCTGTGGACCCCGAGACAATCTGAGCACAAAAATAGTTTTATCCGGAGGAGAAGCACAGTCTCCGTGACAGCTGTGTTTATCTAATATAAGAGATGGGATTCCCCTTGTTTGAAAGGATAAGACATCCTGTTGTCTCTTCAGCTCATCCATGGCCTCAGTTAACTGAGTTTATTGATTTAAAACTTAAATTCTAATAAACTGATATTAATTATGTTTTTTTAACACTAACGTATAAGACAAACAGCTGAACAAACATTTAAAGTAATTTTTTACATAATGTCTGCAGCTCTGGTCCTGCCGGTCTGGTTCGGTTCGGTCCAGTTGCTGGTGTTTTCCCCCCGCCTCCGCGCAGGAAGTGACATCGGACGGTGTGGGCAGGCGGGTAACCATGACAACGGACCTGCTGGTGATGAAATGTTTGCTCTTCTCAGTGCATGAATCTCTGCAGCTCGTCTCTGTTGTTTTTACTCCTCTGAGTCCAATAACCACGGCAACCAAGGCGACACACACACACACACACACACACACACACACACACACACACA
>NW_013953003.1:228921-234957 GCF_001266775.1 Austrofundulus limnaeus | reverse complement strand
CTTGAGTTCCACCCGGATGACTGAGCTTCTCAGCCTATCTCTAAGGGAGAGCCCAGACACCCTGCAGAGGAAACTCATTTCAGCTGCTTGTATCCGTGATCTTGTTCTTTCGGTCACTACGCAAAGTTCGTGACCATAGATGAGGGTAGGAACGTAGACCGACCGGTAAACCGAGAGCTTCGCCTTCTGGCTCAGCTCTCTTCACCACGACAGACCGGTACAACACCCACATCACTGCAGACGCAGCGCCAATCCACCTGTCGATCTCTTGCTCCATTCTTCCCTCATTCATGAACAAGACCCCGAGATACTTAAACTCCTCCACTTGGGGCAGGACCTCCTCCCCGACGCAGAGAAGGCACCCTACCTTTTTCCAGCTCAAGACCATGGTCTCGGATTTGGAGGCAATAATCCTCGTCCTGGCAGCTTCACACTCGGCTGTGAACCGCTCCAGTGAGAGCTGGATATCAGGATCTGATGAAGCCAATAGGACCACATCATCCACAAAAAGCAGAGATGTGATCCTGAGGTCTCCAAAAAGGATCCCCTCAACACCTTGGCTGTGCCTAGTCCATAAAAATTATGAACAGAATCGGTGACAAAGGGCAACCTTGGCGGAGTCCAGCTCTCACCAGAAAAGAGTCCGACTTACTACCAGTAATGTGGACCAAACTCTGTCACCGGTCGTACAGGGACCTAACAGCCCGTATCAACAGGCCTGGTACCCCATACTCCCAGAGTACCCCCCACAGGAGTCCCCGAGGGACACGGTCTAACGCCTTCTCCAAGTCCACAAAACACATATAGACTGGTTGAGCAAACTCCCATGCACCCTCCAGGACCCTGTTGAGAGTGTAGAGCTGGTCCACTGTTCCAAGACCAGGACCAAAACCACACTGCTCTTCCTGAATCCAAGATTCGACTATCCAACGGACCCGCTCTCCAGGACCCCTGAATAGACCTTACCAAGGAGGCTTAGAATGTGATCCCCCTATAGTTGGAACACACTCTGCGGTCTTTCTTTTTAAATAGGGGGACCACCATCCAGGTCTGCCAATCCATGGGAACTGCCCCTGATGTCCACGCAATATTGTAGAGTCGCTTCAACCAATGCAACCCCACAACATCCAGGGCTTTAAGGAACTACGGGCTAATCTAATCCACCCCCGGCACGTTGTTTTTTTGTTGTTGTTTTTTTTGACCAAAGATTAAATTTCATTTATCTTTTCTTGGTCAGAATCCTTCTAAATGCTCCCATACACTTCTAAAAACAGGTTAATAGGCTGCTAATGGACCAACAAGTTAACAGGCAGCTAATGGACTAACAAAGTATTTTGGGATTTGTTTGCATTATACTGTATGCTCAAGCAGCTAACTAATGGGCTAACATTATAACATCAAACAACTTAACAGGCAGCTAACATGCTAAGGCCTGAGTGACCCATTGAAACCCATTATAAATGTATGTTCTTATGCATTCTTTTGGTCTACAGGGGACTGTTCCAGACGGGCAAGTGGACTCCAGCACCCAGGATGCCCGAGCAGAGTAACGACTATCGAGTGGTGGTGTTCGGCGCTGGTGGGGTGGGGAAGAGTTCGCTCGTTCTCCGGTTCGTCAAAGGCACCTTTAGAGACACCTACATCCCCACGGTGGAGGACACCTACAGACAGGTGGGACACAACCTGGTCGTTTCAGACCGTTTAAGACCTGGAACCAGCTGATGAATCTCTGCCCACCTGTCTCTGCAGGTGATCAGCTGCGACAAGAGCGTCTGCACGCTGCAGATCACTGACACGACAGGAAGTCACCAGTTTCCCGCCATGCAGCGCTTGTCCATCTCCAAAGGCCACGCCTTCATCCTGGTCTACTCCATCACCAGCCGCCAATCACTGGAGGAGCTCAAACCCATCTACCAGCAGGTCCAAAGCCTCGGTGTGGAGGTTTTAGCTGCGTCCGATCACAGAACCTGTTTTAACTTGTTCGATCTTTGCAGATTCTGGCCATCAAAAGCAGCGTGGAATCCATTCCCATCATGCTCGTGGGCAACAAGAGCGATGAGACGGCCCAGCGGGAGGTGGAGACGAAGGTGGGGGAAACGCAGGCCGCCGCCTGGAAGTGCGCCTTCATGGAGACGTCGGCCAAAACGAACAGCAACGTGAAGGAGCTGTTCCAGGAGCTGCTGGCGCTGGAGAAGAAGAGGGACATGAGCCTGAGCATCGACGGGAAACGCTCGGGGAAACAGAAACGGGCCGACAAGCTGAAGGGGAAGTGYGTGGTCATGTAGAGGCGGGGCTAACGGCTGAACTTCGAAGCCTTAAAGAACAAAACGCTCAGAGTGGCTGAAACATTCAAACTCTGAACATTTGATTGTGTTTGTGGATCTGTCATACATACAAAGGGAACCCTGACTCGTAACATTAATGGATAAATATTTGTTTCATTATAAAACAAAGATGGTAAAAGTGTTGTAGGCTGTTTAGCTTTTATAAATTTTAAATATTGTCATATGGATGGTGCCATATTATTTATGCTGCAAGGCAAACTGGGTAAATAATGACACATTCTGGTGWGAGCTCTTATCCACCCTGAAGGTTAATCTAAGACAATATCTGATGATCACCCTATTTAAATTAAACCAAAGAGCCTTGCCAGAGATGTGGTGATATAGTGTTATCGCCCGAGCTAAAACATATATGATAATATAGCATCAGCTCACAAGCTAACACATTTATTTATGGCGACACAGAGTTAGCGTCTAAGCTAATACATACATATATGGCTTATAGGCTGTCTCAATTCATGGGATGCAGCTGACGTAGACCTCACCCCACGTTTTCTATAGTCTACATGGGCCTTCACCCGCTTCGGATGTTATCATCCATGAAATGGATGTTAATAGGCCATTATCAGTCCCTAGAATAGCTTTAGAAAGTCCCGCCTGTGCCGCTTAGCAGGTTCCCCGTCCCATAGAATGGCTTCCGATTGTCAGCTGGTTAATATGAGGCATAAAACCACTAAGGTTAACTTTAGAGCAAATGACATGGTTAGCACTAACCTCCGACGACTATATATTGTGGCCCTCCAGTCGGGCAATGGGTAGAGTGTTGGATAAGAGAGTAGGAGACCAGGAGACCAGTGCTTGAAACCCACACAGACACAACAAATTTATTACAATATATTTTGGTTATTTACACGTTCATTGTCATTGAAATATTAACCCACTAGAGGGCACTGTTGGGACAGTCTGAAGCCTAGAAGGCACAGTAGGGACCCTCTGAAGCCATTGTATGGGACTGATAACGCCTAATGACGTCAATTTCATGGACTGATAACATCAGAATCCCCTGCCTTAGGCCACTTGTGTCGGCTGCATAAACRGCTGTGAAATGAGATGGTTTAGTTTACAGAGGTGTGTTTGTGTGACCACACACTGCCCCGTTATCATGGTGAAACGTTTTATATCACATCACTTCAGTTGTTTTTTCCAAGGTTTAACTTCATAAAATTCTGTTTGAATAGAAAAACGTTACAAATAAATTAAAAGCATTAATGTGGGTTTATCTCCAGTATCAGTACTTGTAGCTGCATTTGATTGCAACAAAACTTTCTTCAGCTACGTAAGTTGCTAAACTTTTGTTCTTCAGTCCGTAATAAAGTTTCAAAGTCAGTCATAAAAAAAAAAAAATAACAAAGCTCAGCTTTCATTGTTCTTCTGTTTAATTTGCCGATGGTGCAATTAATTCCAGGATATCGTCGGCTGCGTAGGATGGTAAGATGCAGCCTACGTTTTTGGGTTTTGACAGCGCGGGGCAGTGACGTAAGCAGCCGACAAATGTGGCCGACGTCAGCTGCAAACCATGAATAGAGACACAGCCATAGAGTTAGTGCCTGAACTAATACATATATATATAATGACATAGCATTAGCGCCCAAGCTAACATATGTACAATAATATATTCACACGTTTATTTTTAGTGTTAGCGCTATATTGCCATTTACAGTACATGTGTATGTATTAACATGGACGCTAATGCAAAAAGCTAAAAGTTTATGCTAACATGGAGCAGCTCTTGTCCACTAACAGTTTATCAACGCGCTCTGGTTTCATTCTAAACTTCTGATCATCAGAATTTGTCCAAGATCAACTGTCAGGATGGACAGAGCTCACCACGGAGCACCCAGGAAGTGTCATCATTTACCTGCTTTGTGTCGTAAATAACATGGCAACAATTTTGTGACAATGTGTTTTTTAACATTTATAAAAACTAATCAGTATTTTTACAGTAAATCTTTATGAAATAATATCTAATGTTACAAATAGTCAGGGTTACTTTCAACCTTTTTGTTGTTAACCAGAATGAAAAATTTTATTTGATTGTGAACATTTTGGGCCTAAAATTAGGATCCAGCAGTCTGTGCAGCCCTGCCTGTCCTGAACATGTTTGATTTATAAGTTTTAATGTTTTAACTTTTCTTTGATAACAGAATCGGTGCATCAGTTAAACCACCACAAGGCTTTAATTACTGAGAAAAACTCATATTTATGGTTTTATCTCTTTTCCTGACGAACTGCATCACGAGACCAGAGAGAAATCTGAGCTACGTTGTGTAAAATGTAGATAAAAACATGATGCTGACCTGTATTTTATTCACAGTGGAACATAGAAAACACATCAGTGTTTAAACTGTGAATTAAATACAGGTTTTTATGAGTTGGTTTTTATTTCCATTTTATACAAAGTGTCTATTTAGCAAAATTCAGCTCCAGAAGACAAAAACCAGTGTGGTAAAAGATGATTAAAGGTGATTTATGTGACTATATTTATATATGATCTAATTAGAGTGTAAATCTGTGTAAATAAGACTTAATGTGCTTTAATGGACCTGATGTCATTTATATCAAACTGAGGATTTTAAAAGCCATCTTTTAATGGAAGTGTTCCAGTTCTACAAACTGGACATTTAAAGCTGAAACTTCAGCCACATACATCCTGTCAGACATTTTAACTCTACTTCCTGGTTGTAGGAATGATCAKTAGTTTAACTTTGAAAAATTAAGCCTTTTTTAAAATGTTATTTCTGATAAAAAGCTTCACCATAAAGGAAACTTAGTCGCAGCAGCTCTTTAATTTAATCTTTTTTTCTGTTGTTTTAGTTTAGGATGGATTCTGCTGCAACCACCTCATATAAAACCTTTATTTCAACCAGTTAAACTGTTAGCGTGTAACTGTGAGGTTGTGGCGAGAACTGGTCCAGGCTGCAGGTAAATATCTTCAAAATGCAAAAAGACTTTAAAGGAAAAGTCTGGAAAGGCAGCTCTAAACCAGAAACCTGTCAGGAAAAAAAAACCCTGGGGAGGAAACATGAGGATCAGGTGTGCCTGGGAGGGAAACACACACACACAGGTATACACAGGGAAACAGAAACACTAGAAAAACTAACACAAACACAGACCATGACATGAAATTATCAAGCTGTCAACATGATTACATCACTGTTCTTCAGATGACTTTTATTCTGACTTTTATTATTTTTTACACCAGAGTAAAACGTGCTCCTCTCTAGTCTCACCTGCTCCCCACGTTCACGACAACAGAATAAGACCAAAAATAATTAATTATCACCAAATTTACCATTAAAATATGTATATAATTAAATAATTTAATGAATCTGAAACAAACCCAGATAATAAAGTATTTACAGCAGAAGCTGCAGTCAGCAGCAGTAAACATTTTAGATTTCATTCATCATCATCATCATCATCATCATCATCATCATCAGTCACCTGAGCCACAGACTGTCTGTACCTGCTGACCCTGACTCCTCAGCTCCTGCACCACCTGAAGATGGATGAAACGTCAGGTTTATTTATTACCTGTTGAAGTCAGAAAACATCACAGCTGCACTCAAATGAGTTCAGAAACAATAATCAGTGTTTTTATAAAAATTACTGTATTGACAAAAAAAGACACTGTGTGTGTGTGTGTGTGTGTGTGTGTGTGTGTGTGTGTGTGTGTGTGTGTGTGTGTGTGTGT
>NW_013953003.1:222820-225343 GCF_001266775.1 Austrofundulus limnaeus | reverse complement strand
CACACCGTCTCTCTCTCTCTCTTCCAGGACGCAGGGGTTCTTTTAGTATGCAGCGCCCCCTTCAGACCGGGGGACGACTGCCACACATCTCTTGCACCCGCACAACTCACTAAGCTAAGCATCACATACAGTGGAGGCACTTTCCGCAACACCAGCTAAAAGAGTTAAACATAAGCTACAAGAAGAAGGCTAAAATCTAAATTAAACACAAGCTAAAAGAAGCAATATGCTATCTGAAAGTAGGATAAGGCTAAGGAAATGTAGCAAAAGGCTACCTAAAAACTAAAGAGAATCCTAGCTAAAAACTAAAAAAATATCAAAACGCTAGCTGAAATATCAAAAAGCTAGTAGAAGCTAAAAATATAAAAGGCTCAGTTCAAATCTAAAAATAAAAAAGTCAAGCTAAAAGTTAAATATAGAAAACTGCCAGCTAAAAGTTAAAGTAGCTAAAAGTATCAAAAGGACGAACCTTTGAAGAATCAGAAAACGGCATCTAAAACTGACAGACATCTAAAAGACAACAGTAGCAAAATTTTGGCTGAAAGATTCATGGATCAACAAGCTAGTAGAAGCTAAAAGCAATAACAGTTTAGCTAAAAGTTACAAAAATTAAGGAAAGCTAAAGGCTAAGTATCAAAAGCTGTCAGCTAAAAATTACAAGTAGCTAAAAGCATCAAAAGTACCGCTAGAACTTTAAAGAACCAAACCAGCTCAAACTAAAATATATCTAAAAGACAATAGTAGCAAAATGTTGGCTAAAAGCTAGTAAAAGCTAAAAGTAATAACAGTTTAGCTAAAAGTTAAAAAATAAAAAAGGGAAGCTAAAGGCTAAATGTCAAAAGCTGCCAGCAAAAATTTTAAAGTAGCTAAAAGTATTAAGAACAGAAGAAAAATCTTAAAGTAAAAGGACAGCTAAACCTTTAACCAGTGGTGGGCAGCACTAATCTAAATATTAGTTGCACTAACCCTAAAGCACTAACTCAAACATTTAGGTCCCCTAATTCTAAAGAACTAAAAMTTTTAGCAAAAGCTAATTGTAAAGCACTAATATGATCCAGTCAACACATGAAACATTCTTTACAATGGGTCAAACAGGAGTCACCTGCAGGACACGTTTGGCCCGCGGACCTTGAGTTTGACACATGTGACCTTGTAGATAAATGACACACATATGAACAAAATGTGCGACAGCTTTCACCCCCAACTGTGAACAATAATGTTGATCAGTAACATTTAAAGACCTCAGTTAGTGCTTCTAAATTTAACCCATTAATTTAGCAAGTGCAAAAATATAAATAAAATAGCAAAAGCCCTAAAGCACTAATCAGGAAATTAGTTCCCCTATTAGTGCTTTAGTGCTTTGGGAGAACTGTGCCCACCACTGCCTTTAACAAAATCAAAAGACTAACTTAAACATAAAATACCTAAAATATCTAAAACAAAGATGAAAGTATCAAAATTCTGACTAAAAGGTAAAAGTAGCTAAAACACTGAAGTGAGTTTCAGAGAACAATGTTTCTCTGTTTAAATCTAAACAAAAGTTTTGAAAATACGGAAAATACTAAAAAAAGGAAAAAATAATTGAAGTTCTGAGCAGATATTTAGCTGCTATTTATAACCTCAGTGAGTCACTCCCACTCCAAACGTGGACAAAAGCAACAAGYCGAAACAGTTTTTGGCTTTTATGGGTGTTTCTGTGGCAACAGGAACAATATTTCCAGATGTCTGGGAGCTTTTAAAGGTTGAAAAAATGAGTCAAAGGGAAATCCTGACCCTGCAGAGGTTTCCTCATGAAACATCAGAGCCGTCTGGAGGACTGCGTTTTCTTCACGTGTTTCAAACGTGTTGAAGTTTCAGCACACGAGCCGCACTGAAAAGAATTTACTTGAATATTATTCAAAAATAAGCACTTTGTGTATTTTGAAGCCAACATGACTCTGCTAAAMAATTAAGTATCTCCATTAAAGTGTCTTTTTGTTTGTTTATTTTGTTTGTGTGTAAACAAGAGGTATAAATGCACTGGAAGGGGTCCCACAAGGCTCCATTCTCGGTCCTGTTCCACTTTAGTCTTTTTATTACCTCTGCTAAGCAGGTTAAAGCCGTCCACATACTCGAGCACATTTCGCTCAGTGGAGGTCCGCACGGACTCGAGGTGGACTCAGTGCGGACTTGAAGCGGTCGTCCGCTCAGACTGGTCCGCAAAGAGATCAAATTTTTACGTCTGCGGTGTCGCACAGTAAATTGCCTTGTGAGTTCATATTGAACTGTTTTGGATGCGACACCAAGCTGATCACCCGCTTTGGATGTTATCATCCATGAAATGGACGTTAAAAGGCCGTCATCGGTCCCCTACAATAGCTTCAGAAAGTCCCGCCTGTGCCGCTTAGCAGGTTCCCCCGTCCCATAGAATGGCTTCCGATTGTCAGCTGTTAGTATGAGGCATAAAACCACTATCTGGTTAATATGAGGCATAAAACCACTATCTGGTTAATATGAGGCATAAAACCACTATCTGGTTAATAT
>NW_013953003.1:220916-222385 GCF_001266775.1 Austrofundulus limnaeus | reverse complement strand
GGACAGTCTGAAGCCTAGAAGGCACAGTAGGGACCCTCTGAAGCCATTGTATGGGACTGATAACGCCTAATAACATCCATTTCATGGACTGATAACATCAGAATCCCCTGAGCTGATAAAGTTGAGAATCTTCTCATTTGTGAATGAAATGGAGTCAAAATTTGAAGAGCATCTCATGGAGAAGATTAGAAAACTTTATGACACATCAATGAAGGAATATAAAGACGTTCAGCGAGCAACACATTCGTGGGAGGAAATAGCTCAGATCCTGGGTAAGATACTCTCTTCCTCATCCTTGACATGATGATTGCGAGAAATTAAAGTATTTATCAGGCGGTCAGTACGCTCGAGTRTGAAGTCTCAAATGTCCGCAGACAGTATGCGTGGAGTCACTGTGACTCACAGACCGCACACAGTACGCCCGAGTGTGTGGGAGCCTTAAGGTTTTGGTTGCGTACGTCTGTCTGTGGACAAAATTACTCAACAACTTATGGTCGGATTTTCATGATTTTTTTTTTTTTTTACCACAGGTGGGTAAAAGAACACACCATCAATTTTTTGTGATTTTAGTGAATTTTTTTGAAGGATTCTTGCAGGATGGGGGGAAGTGTCCTTGGCGGAGGTTTGCACTCTCCAAGTGCTTCTAGTTAGGAAGTATTTCAACAGAGTAAAAGTATTTAACCTTTTAGGACAGAAGCTGGACTTGCAGTACCATCATGAGGACACCTCCTGGAAGGTAATCCTCTCTGGCCCTGGATAACTCAGGATCCCGCAGGAGGAGCTGGTAATTCCGTGTGAGGAGACAGGTCTGGTTTCCCTTCTGGATCACCAAYAAGCTGAAGGACCTGACAAGATGGACTTTGTGGCTCAACAAATCAAACTAAGTATTTACTTTAGATGTCACCTGTTTGCTCTGTTTGACGTGCTGAAAGCCGCTGCAGGACTTTCCCTGTTAGGATAATGAGTCACGATGAGATCCACCTCCTGCTAAAACCAGGACAGGCCTTGGAAAAACTCTGTGTTTTCTCAGAACTGAACCAGGTTCAGGATCAGGATTACGTGACAGTAAAAGTTTTATAGTGAAGACGTCAGATTAACACGAACACATCCTTTACAGGAAGTCATCCTCCTCATTCCTCCTCACCCCATACATCCCTGAGCTGCTCTCTGATTGGCTGCTGTGGAGCCTGAGCTGGGAGCCAATCAGCTCGCTCCGTGGCGGTGGTGTGCCGCATCTCCTGAGGGTCTGACTGCCGGGAAGAGCCGGGAGGAGACGAGCATCATCATCCTCGCTGTTTCCGGGAAGTGTTTTCATCTGTGTGTGTGTGTGTGTGTGTGTGTGTGTGTGTGTGTGTGTGTGTGTGTGTGTGTGTGTGCCAGTGAATAGTCTCCAGTTTCTGTAACAGAGTCAAACAGCTGATACTGAGAAGCTTTCCTGAGCTGCCGCAAGAAACGAACCAGTCCGACCA
>NW_013953003.1:219461-220551 GCF_001266775.1 Austrofundulus limnaeus | reverse complement strand
TTATTTTATTTTATTTTATTTTTACGTGTTTTTGTTGAAATGTTTATTTTGTTTTAATAATAACTTACTGTTTGCTCTATAGATGTTACTGTTTAATGTCCGGCTCAAATGACACAGTTGTGTTTGAACAAGACTAAATACAGTAAATTAAATGGTGCACATAGCTTTTTCAGTTTTTGCTTCACAGTCATTTAAATAGAAGTTTATTGTTATTTGACAGTAGTAGCAGCTAGCTGTAGCACTTACAGAGCTGGAATGATCTTTGGATGTGAGATCAGCGTGTAAAAGTTTATGTTTTAGTGTTTGATTCAACTCAAAAAGGAGAATTTGAGAAGTGTTGACGTTCAGAAACAAGAAGCAGATTTAAAACTTGATTTCTAACAGATCAAAAACACGTTTTTCTCCTGAAGCTGATTAACAAAACATAAAACAGGAGCTGCTGGGAGAAAAATGGACTATAAAACTCATCATTTAAAGCTGAAACCTTTGATAAAACAGTCAGGTGGTTGTTGTGTTGTTCCATCAGCAGGGGGCAGCAGAGCACCACTCCAGGAACCGGCGTCAGTTCAGCGCCTGACCAGCAGGGGGCGCAGTGAGACCCCTGCAGGTCCTTTCATGAGTCAGAGACAGTTTGAGTCATGTCTGCTTCACTGAACACCTCAGTTTGTAAACCTCACCTCGTCTGCTGCAGCTGGCCTTAAAACGTCCCAAAAAATGCGACGCGTCRCGTTCGCTGACTCAGCTTTTACTCACAGATTCAGCTTCTTGTTTTGTCTGGAGAGGAAATTCAGAGCAAAGTGCAAAAATAAAACTCGAAATTCAGTGAGAACGCATGCTGCGAAAACATAAACATAATACACAACGTTGGGCTTTTTCACTTCAGTTAAAGATTTTCATATTTGTTTAAACTCTAATTTGTTATGAAAATAAAAATATTTTAGATTCAATTTAAAATGATTTTATACATTTTGTTTTTTCATTCAGGCTAATTTTATTTAAAAATGATGACAAGGCCGTCAGTGTTCAGAGTACAAACAAGCAGGGATCAATTGTTTCTTCCTGTAAGTCTGCAGTGTGTGTGTGTGTGTGT
>NW_013953003.1:217032-219069 GCF_001266775.1 Austrofundulus limnaeus | reverse complement strand
ACTAGGTTTAGTGGATCCAGTTTGGTTCAGTGAATTCTACTTTATTTCTTAGAGAGTGTAAAAATACTTTTACTTTCCTGATTTTTGTAAACAGTTTTAAAGACTTTAATAAATTACTTTATTTATTTCCTGTTATTTAACCAGGCAAGTCCCGTTGAGACCTTAGATCCATTTTTCAATGGAGGCCTGGGCCTTAAGACAACCTGTACATGTACATGTTTTATTTTAGGGGTGGGGAAACCGGAACACCTGGAGAAAACCCACACAAGCACAAGGAGAACATGCAAACTCTGCACAGAAAGACCCCAAGTCCGAACCGGAGATTGAACCCAGGACCTTCTTGTTGTGAGGCGTCAGTGCTAACCACTGAGCCATCGTGCTGCCATCAGTGAAATTTATTTTTTACTAAAGTCGTTTTCTGTCAAGGTGTTTTTACTTTTACTTAGTTATTTTTACTTTCAAGTATTTATAAAGCTCTGGAACAGACCAGTAATGGTTAATTTAAAGGGGATTCTGATGTTATCAGTCCATGAAATTGATGTTATTAGGCATTATCAGTCCCATACAATGGCTTCAGAGGGTCCCTACTGTGCCTTCTAGGCTTCAGACTGTCCCAACAGGGCCCCCTGGTGCGTTAATATTTCAGTGACAATGAATGTGTAAATAACCAAAATATATTGTAATAAATTTGTTGTGTCTGTGTGGATTTCAAGCCCTGGTCTCCCACTCTGACTCTCTACCCGTTGCCTGACTGGAGGGCCACAATATATAGTCGTCGGAGGTTAGTGCTAACCATGTCATCTGCTCTAAGGTTAACCTTAGTGGCCTTTTGCCTCATATTAACCAGCTGACATTCTGAAGCCATTCTATGGGACTGATAACGCCTAATAACGTCCATTTAATGGTTGATAACATCCAAAGCGGGTGTAATTTTAGGGAAAGTGTCTGGGTTAGGTATACTGTAAATAAAGTTACAAAAATACAAAGTCCTCTGTTGCAAGTACAAGGATGTGTGTGTGTGTATCTGTGTGAGTGTGTGTATCTGTGTGAGTGTGTGTATCTGTGTGAGTGTGAGCAGAGTGCTGAGTCATGTTTTCCTCCTCTCTCCTCCTGACTGGAATCACTCGCTGACTTCCAGGCAGTTTTCTGCTCACAGAGACTGTTTGGTTCTTCACGTCTCAGCAGGTTCTGAATCCTGATTCCAACCAGCTGTAAGCTTTGATTTGTTCTGTTTGCAGCAGGAGGACYGTGCTGCTCGCTCAGCCACCTGCAGTGGAAACAAACTAACAACAACTCTGATCATTCGTGCAAAAGCACAAAAGTAAAACCTGCTGTTTCTGCAGCTCTGCRCAGAAACGATGCTGGGACACGTTTCCTCGAGCAAAAAGAACCGTTTAAACTTTCTGCAACTGAACCGTCCAGGTTCTGATAGTAAAACCAAAACATCTGTGAAACAAGCAGAACATGTCAGAACATCTAACACAATCACTTCCTGCATGATATAATCCTGAGAACAGAGAGTGTGAGAAAAGCTGGGGATGGTCCAGAGATAGAGACACTCCATGATAACGTGTTTAACGACGGGACAAAGCGTGGACACTCCGTCTCTTTTCTGTTCCCCACAAGATTAAAGAACTTTGTTTTTGTTCTTCTGTCTTTAATCTTTAAACTGTTTCTGATAAACTGCTGAGCTGCTCCACTTCCTGCAGCCGAACGTCTGAGCAGGTCGTGCTGTTCCTGAGCCGTCGCCTGATCTCACCTTGAGAGTTCCGCACATTCCTGAGGGAGGAGGAGAGGAGAGAGGGAAGGAAACAATGAAGGAAGGAAGGAGGTGAAGAGGAAGAGAGCTGCAGAGGGAGACGAGGGTCGGTTTGACGTGACCTCTGACCTCGGCTGAACAAGGTTATAATAGTTTTGAATTTTAATTATAGTTTAGTTTTATTTCATTGTGACTTTTTTATTTTTATTCAGTTGGTTTTAATTAGTTTTTACAGTGGATTTGATGGTTTTTATTACTGTATTTATTCATGTATAATA
>NW_013953003.1:211421-215223 GCF_001266775.1 Austrofundulus limnaeus | reverse complement strand
GTACTTGTGTACTATAAAGTACACTGATTTAATACTTGTTAATACCAAATTGAGACATTTTAGTTTATAAAAAGTACACTTTAAGTATACTGTTATGTCTTTTTAACTTTATAAACTTACCAAAAAGAAGTATAATTTAAGTACGTCATTAAGTATAATAAAGTATATAAAAGTTTATTTCCCTAAGTGTACTTTTATTTACCATGTACACTGATACAAGTATACTAGCAGTTTAGTATAAAGTATACTTCTGGGACTAAATTGGCCYACAATAAGTTTATAAAAGTTACTCAGAAGTATATTGAAAGTAATCTTCTAAACATACTTTTAGTTTAATCTTGAATAAAGCAGTCTGTGTGACAAGTGTACTACTAAAGTTTATCTTGGCCAAAAGTTTAAACATTAGTATAGACTAAGTTTAATTAAACTTTTAGTATACTTTGASTACAAGCCAAGCACAGTGTAAGTATATCTCAGATAAGTACATAAAAAGTAAWCTGGAAGTATACTCTTTTATTTTTAGTTTAAAATRGTATATTTAAAGGAGACTTGCATATACAGTATTAGTTTTTGCTAAGGGGAATGCATGTCGCCCTGCATCCTCACAGCTGAAAACATGATATAAACTCAGAGTTTGTTCTGAGGACACCTCAGCTGCAGAATCACATCAGATTTACATGGTTCTTTGTCCATCAGAGAGTTCACATCATCACTGAACAAACCTCCGGCTTCAACACCCAGGATCCCAAACCGCTGTGGGAAAATGTGATTTTCTCACGCCGCCCGCAGAATGACAGAGAGGAGCGAGCARAAAACTAAAGGCCGCAGACTTTTGTGTCTGCTGAGGGATGTGACGTGTGGTTGGAGGCAGAAAACCAGAAACACCTCGGCTGCAGGATCTGATGAGGAGGAGGACAGAAACTTCAGAGGGGACGCCCCGCCCGCCTCGCTCCGCCTGACGCTGTGGGAAAACAAAGGTCACATGACTCAGATMGACTCTGGGGACGTCCTGATCGACGGGTGCAAAGATTTTAAAAAAAGGGAAAGTCAGCTGGGATGGAGCTTTGTTGGAGTTTTGCCTCCTACTCTTGTCGTTACGACGAGTTGGAGACCTTTAAACTGCCGACTCATCACTCTGACTCAAAGATGCTCTTTTCCTCYTTCACTTTGCATCTGGAAGAAACTAAATGTCAGTTTCTGTTAAAGTTTAAAGATTTAAAAATGTGTTTTTCCCACATCTGGCAGCATCTGTTGGTCTCATGATGACGTGAAATTAGCCTGAAAGTTCCTCCTTAAATCATCCAAACRTCACATCGTCGGGACAAGCTCTGCTCATTTAGTGCTTTTAGATCTCTGCTGCTGTGATACCTTTGATCAGAACATCTTATTGTCTGAAATGGAGCATCTGGTTGGTATCAGAGGCACAGTTTGATCCTGGTTTAGATCTGACCTGATAAATAGGAGTTTTTCTGTGGGGTCCCTCAAGGCTCTGTCATAGGCCCTCTGCTACAAGTTGTTCAGATCACAGCAGCTTGTCTTTCAACAGGAACTAAAAAACACAAACACATATCTCCGGTTCTGACTTCTCTCTGTTGACTTCCTGTTGGCTTTACGGTGGATTTTAAGAGTTTATTGCTTAAAAAAGTCTGGCCCCATCTTACCTGTGTGGTACCACACCAACCACACTAGATCTAGGCTAAAGTTTAGAGGTGATCAACTTTTGCAGCTTCTGCCCCAAATTTTTTTGGAAAGACCTCTTTGCGTTCAGACTGCTGAGACTTCTTAATCTTTGCTTAAAACTCATCTTAACTCCTTTTCCTTTCATTCTGGCAGAGTTTGAAACTCTTTTAAAGCAAACGTTTTAAATGTTGTATTTTTTCTTCCAATTTGATCTTATTTATTTGTAACATTTTGTGTATCTTTGTTGTTTTATTCATTTATTTGGCTGAATTATGAAGCACTTTGGTCAACTCATGTTGTTTTTAGGTGCTACATAAATAAATTGACAGTGACATTAAAAATCAAATTCAATGTTTTATTGTTTCAAAAACAAAAACAGACTCAGGGAAGGTCCAGAACCGAGGCTCTTAAACCCAACCACCTCTGGTTTGTTCATACATATTACTAATAAACCAAAAAAACAACAAACTGTTTAAAATTCAGGCTTTACTTGATTCATGAAGCTGATCTGAGGACCCACACAGGACCCACGGTGGACTTCTGAGCCCAGTTTCTGGTTTTTGCTTTTATAACGTGGGTCATCCTGCAGCTCAGGTGCCAAATTTGGCCCACCGTAGCAATTTATGTGGCTCGTATGCTGCTTTAAAGCCAGCATTGACCACTAACGACATCTMCCATAATGCACGTTGATTATTTTACCTGCTGAATGACGGCCTCCCACCACTAGGTGGAGCTGTCCAGGGTTCAACTGTAGTCTGAAAATCTCACAATTTAAAATTTAGCTGCTTTTTTGATGGCTAATTTTTCTGTGGCCCAGTTGTACTGGGAAGTGGGAGTTTCCCAAGTACAAGTTGTAAATTTAAACCTGAAGCAGTGGGATTTCCCTGTGGGAAAGTGGGAGAGTTCAGAATTCAAAATGGCAGCTACTCAMCACAAYTCATCAGTTTATACTTTTAATAGTATTTCTGTTTATTTAACTTTCAGTCGTACTCGTTGTACTTTAAAATGTTTATAAGAGGACGTGTTAAAACACTGTTTCTATGCAGGAAATACCACGTTGAGCTCGGTTAGTGTTTGTTAGCAGAGCTCAGCTGTAGCAATGAGGAATGTGATCCAGGCTCAGACCTCAGAAAATGACAACTATAAATATGTGTACTACAACAGGTTCTATAAAACCCAGGACCGGTTCTGTTGTCTCCCTTCAGTCCCTCATAGATGGAATAAAACCTTCCTGAGACATCATGTTTGGTTTGTGTCTGGACATAAAGATGAGACAAAAAGGTAATATTGACTGAACTCTGAGACAGATTGTTTGTACAACTTTCCTGCTGACGTGGACCAGTTCCTGAGCAGAACTACCAGGAACAGGTTCTGATTTACAGTACACAAAACACGCAGTATTTAGATTAAAAACAACTCGTTTTCATGTTCAGTCTCTAAGAAACATCAGGACCTGAATGTTCAGCTACTTCTACGGACAGGAAGTAAATAAAAAGACGTGTTCCTGGTGTCCCCTCCAGCCTGTTGCCTCATAATCAATGTGTGAGTCATGAGACGAACGGTCGACACAAGTGACGCTTTCCAAGTACCTGAACAGGAAGAAGCTCATCAGACAAACAAAGAGGAGAAGATGGTCGGGTGAAAGGACCGGAACATGACGTGGAACACATTCAGAGGGAGACGTTTATTTATTTATTTATTTATTTATTTGCAGTGCCTTCAGTCAGGACGGAGGATTATTGGCCTTGAAAATAAATATTCTGCTGAAGTTTTTAATTTTAAACTAATATGTTTATTAAAAGAAACAACTGCAAACTGGCTGCTCGCATCTCTTTAGCACCACCTGCAGTTCAGGAGGAGAACTGCAGCAGCACCGTCTTTAAAGTGTAACTTACCCCCGCTGTGAAAAGATAACTCCGCCCCAAGGCGAAATTTGAAAAATGCATCAAAGTGGGTAGGGGAGGGGGTGTGGGTAGAGGAAGGGGGGTTAGAGAGCGGAGGTGTGGCCAAGACGAGAGAACGTGACAGGCAGCTAGCATTAGCATAATTGATGCTACATGGAGAGTGACCACAGTACTGCAGATAGTTACATCTCTGAACGTCTGAGGTGGAGGATTTTCAC
>NW_013953003.1:208835-210884 GCF_001266775.1 Austrofundulus limnaeus | reverse complement strand
AGAGCCGTTAACCAATATGCAAATTAGCCTGCAGTACCACTGCTCCACCCATGTGCGCAGCAAAAAGACATTTTTAGACCAAACATTACAGATTTGAACAAATACACACAAATACATCAAAATTAGCTCAGAAACAATACTATATAACATTTTAGACACATTCTAGACAGTTTATCAGCTAAAAAAAGTTAATTTTGGGGTAAGTTACTCTTTAACGGCAACAAATACTCTGAAAATGTGCTTCAACCAATAAGAAAACAGGCTGTTCAGTTAATAAAATCATTTTAAATGTGCTGTTAGTCTTAATTTTGTGTATAATTTATCAAATTTTAAACAAAAATCCCATCTTTGAAAAGTTTCAGTCTGGTTTCCGGAGGCACCACAGTACTGAAACTGTAATACTGAGGGTAGTGAACGATAACAGGATGAACTCGGATCCTGGTTTTTGTTTGGTCCTGGTTTTGTCTGACCTCTCAGCAGCATACGGTGGATCACAGCATTCTAGTTAATAGCCTGCATTGTTCTTCTGTGTATATTTATGAAAACTCACTTGTGGCATTCCTCAAAGCTCTGTTCTTGGCCCACTACTGTTTTCTACGCTACATCTTGGTCAAGTAATTAGCAAAAATAATATCTCTTTTCGCATTTCTGCAGATGATTCTTAAATTTATTTATCCAGTGATCCATCTGATCWGTCTGCTGTGAACCAGGTTCACATCTCACTGATTTTAAGATCTGGATGTCCGATAACTTTTTATTGTTAAACAAAAACACAACTGAAGTACTGGATTTTCGTCCCAAGGGTAATAGTGACCCTAGAATTTGAATTCTTAACTCTTCAGGTTTACATTGTGCCCAAGAGGCTTGGAACCTTGGGGTGTTTCTAGATTTAGATCTGAGATTTGCAAAACATTTTAATAACAATATTTAAACAGGCTTTTACCAGATTAGGATTATTGCCAAAATAAGGTCAATGATCTCTTTTAGAGATGCTAAAACCCTCATTAACGCTTTTGTTTATTGTCACCTTGATTACTGCAATTATCTGTTTGCTGGTCTGCCTTAAAAAGTCCTAAAGGTTTACAATTATAGTGATATGCTATATAAATAAATGTATTGTTATTTTTAATCCTGAGTCAGATTATATGAAGGTTTTTGCAGTTTTTTAAACAGATTTATTTGTTTATCTGCTCACAGGTTCTGATCCATCCACACACGTTGGTGTTGCTGCTGCTCCTCCTCCTCCTCCTCCTTAGTCAGTAACATGAACACCACACACTCACACACGGAGGATAGAGATGAGCCGTGCAGTGACAGCAGACTGAGTCATCGCTTCATTACATAATAGGAGGGGGGGTAAAAATAAGAAAAACAAGGCAATGCAGCAAGAACCAGAGGGGAAAAATAACATTTGAAGCATTTCAACACATTTAATCAGATAAAAATATCTTCTCTTTTCCTGAAGTCTCCTTTTCTGTTTTGTTTCATTCAAATTTCTGTTCAGGACAGATAATCCTGTTAAACCCTGCAGATTATTGGACTCCAGCGGGTTCTACTCTGCAGAACATTTGTCAAAATTACACTCAGAACTCATTTAGTTTCCTCATTCCTCACATATTTCTGCTTTATTTTGTTTTTCAGCCAACATCTAAACTGACAGGAGACAGCTGAGGTCAGACTCTGAACCAGTCGGGAGACAGATCTGTCTTTATGGTTCACCTGGTGTGTCGTTTCTCCAAACCATCAGAAAATAAACAGGACTGAACATCTTTATTGTAAATGCTTTAAAGTGGATTAACAAGTTCTTCTCATAAGAACAGAAGAATAGAAATAAAGACTTCTTCCTAATAAAAACAGCTCAGGTTAATAATTGTGACCTTTTATTTGAGGATATTAAGATCTTAAAAAACTTCTAAACCAGTTTAAACTGGTTTGTTTTATCTTCACCTCATTAAAGACATCAGGTTGAATTTATTAATCTCTGAATGAGTATTTCCTTTTCTCACAATGCAACATAATTTACCAGTTTATATATTTATATATTTATAT
>NW_013953003.1:207132-208482 GCF_001266775.1 Austrofundulus limnaeus | reverse complement strand
AGTAAAATAGTTGTTTGAACCTTTTATTTTGAAGGAGTGACAGTAAAATAGTTGTTTGAACCTTTTATTTTGAAGGAGTGACAGTAAAATGGCTGTTTGAACCTTTTATTTTGAAGGAGTGGCAGTAAAATGGCTGTTTGAACCTTTTATTTTGAAGGAGTGGCAGTAAAATGGCTGTTTGAACCTTTTATTTTGAAGGAGTGACAGTTAAATGGCTGTTTGAACCTTTTATTTTGAAGGAGTGGCAGCAAAATGGTGATTGAATCTTTTATTTGGAGGGAGTGATGTAAAAATGGCTGTTTTAACCCTTTATTGTGAAGGAACGATGTTACAATTGTCAGTTATTGTGAAGCACAGCTGGTAAAAACGGCTGTTTGAACCTTTTATTTTGAAGGGAAGATGGTAAAAATGTCAGTTTCTACATTTTATTTTGAAGCAGAGATGGGAAACACAGCTGTTTGAACCTTTTATTTTGAAGTAGTGATGTAAAAATGGCTGTTTTAACCCTTTATTGTGAAGGAACAATGTTAAAAATGTCAGTTATTGTGAAACACAGCTGGTAAAAATGGCTGTTTGAACCTTTTATTTTGAAGGAGTGACAGTAAAATGGCTGTTTGAACCTTTTATTTTGAAGGAGTGACAGTAAAATGGCTGTTTCAACCTTTTATTTTGAAGGAGTGACCGTAAAATGGCTGTTTCAACCTTTTATTTTGAAGCAGAGCTGGTAAATATAGCTGTTTGAACCTTTTATTTTGAAGGAGAGATGGTAAAAATGACAAATGTTTTTGCAAAGCTGCTGCTCTGAGCTGGTAAATCTCTTCCTGTGCAGAAAGTTTCTCCTCTCCGTCTCGATGGAGCTTTGATTGATTGGGATGGAGCGCAGCTTTAGAGGCTCAGGTTTCTGCAGAGTTCTGTCGGCGCTGCTGAACCCAACACTCGTGATCCACACCTCGTGTTCAGGTGAKCAGCTGACCTGAGACTGAAAACAAGCTGCACTCAGAGTAACCAGGAAGTGCTCTGTTCTGGCAGCTGATTGGCTGAAGCTGACAGGAGCAGGAATGTGACCTGCAGCAGCTCTCAGGACGTGACCTTTACTACAAATCCATCCATCCATCCATCCATTTTCTGTACACGCTTCTTCCTTTTCAGGGTCGCGTGGCTTTACTACAAATTATTGGGTCAAACACAGATAAGTAAACAAACTTTATTTCTATAGCACCTTTCACGGACAAACATCACAAAGTGCTTCACAGGAAGCAAAAATAATTAAACAATAAAGCAGATCACAGATATAAAAACAACAATTAAAACACAATAAAAAGCACGTTAACTAAAAGTCTGTCTGAATAT
>NW_013953003.1:205231-206911 GCF_001266775.1 Austrofundulus limnaeus | reverse complement strand
TATGTATTTGGGGGCCTGACCATGAAGTGCTCTGAAAGTTAAAGCTAACATTTTAAAATGACTCCTCAAAGTCACAGGGAGCCAGTGCAGAGAGGCTGAACCAGGTGTGATGTGGGCTCTCTAACCTCGCTGCAGCGTTCTGCACAGACTGAAGCCCAGTCAACCAGGAGTTGTTTAGACGTGTAAAAACACTGGTGCAGTAATCTAAACGAGAAGAAATAAAAGCGTGAAACAAGAAGATATTACACTGTGTGAAACATCCAGGAGGAATTCAGTGCTTCTTCCTGGTTCAGGTCCTGATTTGACCGGTTCTGTTGGGTTCTCTTTGGTCGGAGTCGATCCAGAACCTCAAGCTGAAGTCGATTCTAACCAAAGATCCCAAATCTGACTAAAACTAAAACCAGAGACCGGCCTCTGATGGGTCAGAACCGGACCTGGAGTCATGAAGGCAGCTCAGGACCCGGTTTGGTTTTCTGTTCTGATGAGACAGACCTGCTGTGAACTCCAGAACCTGGACCGACCTCTGCAGGCTGAGCAGGAGCCATGTGAGGACACGGGGACTCACGACGGACCGGTTCTGCATTCTTTGGATCGTGTAGTGGAACACGATGTGAGACAGTTCTGTGAGTCCGTGCACGCCTTGTGACGGTTCAGGTACCGTACACGCTGCTCTCTGATTGGCTGCCTGCTGGAAACAGCTGAGGAGAAACACAAATATTGTTTACTTTTCTGCTTAACTTCAGGGAACAGTGAGATTTTAGTCCTGCAGGAGTTTTAACGTGACGTGAAAATACAAAAGTTAATTTTAGTGAAACTTCAACTGATAAAACTCAAAAATAAAGAGAAATTAAGAAATAATTTTAATAAAGTTCTTTCTAGTTTTCTGAATGATCAGAACAACATGCCTGCAGCTGTCAGGATAGAATTCAGGGTGTTTCTTCGGCTCATAAACCCACAGGATGTTCTGCTGTAAATTCACTCAGCGTGAGGACGAGCCGAAGCTCTGCGGGGCGTCGCTGCAGATCCACAACACTGCAGGAAATATTTCTGGTACCTGAAGGTTCTCCAGCTCTGCAGGTGATTCAGCTCCTGCTGTTCTGGCTGGTTCCACTCATTCTGCTGGAAGCTCAGAGCTGCTGGGAACAAACAGAACCTGGTTCTGGTGGGCCGGCTGGATGCAGCAGGTCTGCAGAGGAACCTGAGCTGCAGGAAAACATCAAAGAGTTTCAGTTTCAGAAGCAACAAAGTTTAGAAACGAACAAGTTTCAGTGATTTCACTCAGAAGAGAAACCTGAGCTAAAACTGGAGGTGTGGGAAAACTTTCAGCCTGGTCATCCAACCATCCATCATCATCCAACTTCATCCATCCATCCATCATCCAACTTCATCCATCCATCATCAAACTTCATCCATCCATCCACCATCCAACTTCATCCATCCACCATCCATCCATCATCCAACTTCATCCATCCATCCACCATCCATCCATCCATCCATCATCCAACCAACCAACCAAACAACCAACCAACCAACCAACATCCATCCATCCATCATCCAACTTCATCCATCCATCCTCCATCCATCACCCAACCAACCAACCAACCAACCAACCAACCAACCAACCAACATCCATCCATCCATCCATCATCCAAATTCATCCATCCATCCTCCATCCATCAC
>NW_013953003.1:196677-198107 GCF_001266775.1 Austrofundulus limnaeus | reverse complement strand
TGCTAAAAGTATAAACAACTGTGTTAAATCATTTTCATTTATTCAGAAGACACAGCGCTGCGCACCGTTGGTTTATGGTTTCATAAACATTTCATGTCCCTTCAAATTATAAACACTATCCCTCTTAACACAGTTGTGTAAGAAAATACGTGTTCAAAGACTGAAGCCAATATGAAAACCACCATTGTTAAATAAAATGATTTGTAGAAGGAATAAAACCATACAAAACCAGAATTCTGGAACCGAGTGAGGTTTATTGTCACCGGAGCTGACAGGAAACCACACTGGCCAAAAGCCAGGAAGTTCATCAATTTATACATGATTCTTCAATGCCTGAGTTCGCCCCCTACTGACCTACGGCTGAATCACAGGCRTCCATAAAAAATCTCATTTAATGTTATTATAACGTTTTAATTATGTGTTGTTATAATTCGGACATGTAACTAATCTATATCAAACAAAACATTATTATAGAACATTATTATAATTTTAAAAAGGAAAACCTAAAAATATAGTGTTGTGCTTTTAACATCTGTACTAACCTAATAAATATAAATTTCTTCAGTTGGATTGTATATTTTTCATTTTTATGAGCCTTATACGTAATCAACAGAATCCTATAATCTACCGATTCCACAAATTAATGACAACATTTTAAAAAACAGTTTGAGGGAAAGTTTTTGTTCTCATGAATAAATTTTGCAAACAAATAAAAAATATGCACACGCTCAAAGGCCTCATGAGTCTTACTGATCCCAGGACAGCAGCAGGGTTTCTCTCATTAAATAGTTTCCACTTTATTTCAATCTTTTCCTTTATTTTCAGATGAAAACTGAAGCAGATGAACAGACTTTGGAGGAGGAGTTCAGAAACTCCAGACTTTTACTGGAACGTCTCGTCTGTTTGTTTGACCTTCCTGTAATTTGTAGTCGGGACAGAAGCTGCAGGTCTGAGCAGTGTTCACCGTCGCCGCTGTAATTACTGCAGCTCCGCTCAGATTCCCGCTCTGGATCAGAACGACCCGCGGTTCTGGGAAGAATGAGCTGGACCAGAACTGGACCGGAGTCGGGTTCTGYTAGAGATCTTATAAGTGACCTAAACCCACAAGTGTTCAGTTTATAAACTTCAAGTTGAGATTAAAGCCCTGACAGAGGTCAGCCTCGGTGCTGATGGACAGCTGGACCACATGAAGGGTCCGACCTGCTCACAGGTCACACAGCAGGTAGTTAAATCTGACCTCTGACCTCAGAGTGTCGAGTCGTTCTCACAGTCTGAGCTCACCTTTTCACACCTGCCGGAGGAGAGCATCCAAAACAAATCCTATAAAACCTGTAGAGCAGCTGCAGCTTATATGAGCCCTGCGTGTACAAAACATCACAGCACCAGAGCTCAGAACAGATTTATTGCTTTGGGTGGGGACTGTGGGGGTG
>NW_013953003.1:192293-196301 GCF_001266775.1 Austrofundulus limnaeus | reverse complement strand
TGTGTCTTCAGTGGATGTACGTTTGGGGGGGGGGGGCATGATTACAGTACAGATATAAAAACTAAACGTTAAACTGAAAAAAATTGTAACTGTTCTATAAAGATAAAAAACTAGAACCTCCACCAAGACCAGTTTCCTCCATCCTGTAAGAGTTAATGCACAAAAGCAGAGATGGAAACACGTTTGCTGAATAAGTTCTGACGTAGTGAACATTTAAGCAGCAGTATGTACGGGATTTCTTCTCTGTGGAGTCCAATGTGAAAAAATAAAGTCAGACTGGTCACCTGAGGTTATTCCTGGTCAAACTGGTGTGGGATTAAGCTCCTAAGTTTTCATCAGTCACATTTCACCATGTAAAACGTCTGTTTTATCTCCTTGTATGAGTTTGTAATGGTTTGACTCTCTTTATAAAGTGCTTCCTGGCTCCCCCCGTCTCCAAACTTTGAGGCCCGGCAGCTCTCTGTTTACAAGCCTAGTAGAGACAAACTGTTTTGATTGGTTGTTTCAGAAATGTGGTGTTTTTGAGGAAATGGGAAAAATAGGTTTCATGGTGCAGTCACGCACTTCCTGGTCACAAAACGTTCTGTAAATGTGCATATTATGACAAAAACTACTCATCATTAAATGTTGTTTTAACATTACTTAAGTCCGTGCTGTCCAATCCAGCTCAYTGTTTTTTACAGAAGCCCTGTGAAAGCATCACAGCTTTGCCGATCTCAGAGTGTTAAAAGAAAATAAATTCCTGTATCCGCATCGTGATCCAGAACATCACCAAAATTTAAAGGTGAGTTCCTTGGGCCAGTACACACATGTGGTAAAAATGTGATGACAATCCGTCCACAAGTTTTTGTGTAATGTTGTCCACAGACAGAACGACAGACAGACRGACATATTTTTAGTTGACAAAACTGCAGCTAATTTAGAAATAAAGTAAAGTTTCTGCAGGTATCGTCTGCGTACATGAATACCTCAGCTTTACTTTAAGTGTTTCTGGAACAAAGATCTAATCTGATGGTTGATCTGGTCCTAAAGTTGAACCAGAGGGTGGTGCTCGCTGACAGACCAGAGCTGGAGAGTAAAAACCTTCAGAGTTTCACTTCCTGTGTGGTCGGAGAGTCGTGTTGGTCCGCAGAGCGACGGCGAGCCACGCAGAGAGAAAGTGACGTTTAACGCTCTCGAGGTGGGAGGTGGGAGGTGGGAGGTGGGGTTTTCCTGCTGCTGACCGTGTTTTCATTTGACTCATGTGCAGCAAACTGACCAGAAACTCACTTTTCTCTTTCTGTTTACAAAAAACAAATTCAAAATTCCCAAAGCAGATCCTGATGAAGTGAAATGTCGTCCTGACGTCTCTGCGTGGTCACAGCGTCGGGTCAGGGCAGAGGAAACGTGTGACATCATCAGATCCTGCAGGTCTGACCGAATGACCGCAGACTGAAAGGTTAAACATGCAAAAAGCAAAACTAAAATCAGGAAGAGCTAAAAGATCATTTTAGTCCGAACTCAGACTCATCTTTATACAAAAACATCTTCAAATGTCAGAAAGTCTGAAAATAACTGCAAACATATTTTGGAATAAAGGATGATAAAATGGTTCAGTTTGAATATTTCCTGTTTATTTTGTATCTATTTTGTGAGGAAAAATAAAAGTATTTTAGAGTTTTTGACAAACTTTCTCTAAAATGATATTTTAACGTCACACAGCTCCAACCTGCAGAGCTTCATTGGTTTTATTTTTGCTACTTCTTGTTTCTGCATTTTAGACTAAAATAAGATGTTTCTTCATCCTGGGAGGGTCTGATGAAATATTTTGCACACAAAATATGCTTTATTTCTAAAGAACTTCCTGGTTTTAGTCCCTGTGTTCAACAGAAAACATGCACATTATTTAAACTGATGAGTCTTAATTCACTATTTTTGTTCTTTCTGCTGCTTAAAACAAGGTTTTTTAGATTTTATGATTTTAGTAAAATAAAGCAGCAGCTGAACATGCTGCTAAAACTGCTGTCATCTTACAGAGAGCATGATGTGTGTGTGTGTGTGTGCGTGCGTGTGTGTGTGTGTGTGTGTGTGTGTCACAGGGTTGTGAGACTGTCGCTCTGACTGGAAGTCACATGACTCTTCAGAGAATCCCCTCGTTTCCTCCCGCTCTGCCCTAATATGGTCACGTCTGCTCTGACAGAGCTGCACCTCCTGCAGGAGGTGAAGACGTCGTCTCCCCCAAACTGCTCCGTGTTTCACTCTGAGGAAAAGTTCAACGCTGCACGTCGTAAAGTCCCATCTTATCAGAGCCAGAGCAGTCAGGAGTCCGTAATGTTTTAACGGGTTGACCGGGTCAGGGCTGGGCTTCAGATTAAAACCTTTATCTAAATAAAACAATAAAAAWGTCACAGATTTATTGCAACAAAAACAAAACAAAGCTGCTCTGAATTCATCCTGCTACCTCCAGGAAACTGATCCAGGTTAATTTGATGTTTTTATTGTGAAATCCCTACGTCACTATGTCACCTGAACAAACATGCCCAGTATTTAAAAACAATCTTCTTGCATGCTAGGATGTCATTTTGCAGGAAATATTCTGACTTTGTTTGAGTCAGGAAGGATATTTGTAGAATAAAAGAAAAATAATCTCTGAGCATCTGACCTTCAAGAAGTGTGCACAGTTACAGTTAAAGGGGGGCGGAAAGGTCACAACAATAAGTTCACATCTGTCATACAAAAACATGCACACAAATAAAACAAAGGCAGTGATGTCATTTGTAAATAACAAGGACTGAGGACTGAGCCTTGGGGAACCCCTGTGATCCAATGATGATGGTCTGTATTTGTACCATGACATATTGAAAACATCACTCCATCATAAAGTGAGGGGGTTACATGGGGGCAAAAAGGTCACAACAATAACATCACATTGCTTATRTCACAGAAAACGTGCACGCAGATAAAACAAAAGCGATGATGTCACTAATAAAGAATGAGGACCGAGGACTGAGCCTTGGGGAACCCCTGTGATCCGGCGATGATGGTCTGTATTCGTACCATGACATACTGAAAACACAGCTGCATCATGAAGCGAGGCGGTGCTGCTCTGACATTACTTTCCTCCATCTCTGCAGGGGCGGAGACCCTGGCTGCGTTCGACGAGTTTCACTTCCTGCTGTGGCTGACGAGCCGACGGTGAGTGGAGAGGCGGTGAGTGACGTGGAGAGAAGGTTCCCCTCTGTGGATCAGGTTTTTCTGAACACAACCTTATCGAGATAAGAGTCTTTTTATGGTGGGGTTGGGTTTTCTGAAGAGATTATTTAAAGAGATTTCTAAGAGACCACTTCAGCCTCTTGTTTTCTATTACACTTTATCAGTTTAAGTGTTTACGTTAGGATTGTATGCATTATTTTACTGCAAATATATATACAGTATATTAAACAATACAATTTCTGTATTTCTGAGCAGCTTTTAAAGACACTAGCTGCGTTTCCATTGACCATGAAAATGCACAAATTAGAATTTAGAAAATAAATTTGCTCAAAGGAAACATGTCAATTAAAAAAATAATGTTTTTCGACAAAATGTTTTTGCGCTAGGATGAGGTGGTATTTCCGCCGTATTGAAATTGGTGTTTTTTGCAAAACTGCAATGGAAACACTTTTTTGCATCACAGTAGTCACGTGATCAACAACCGGCTGTTTCTACTGACGAAAAATACGATGATGAAGAAGATAACAGGAAGTAGAAGTAGTATAAAATAGTAAACTCACCGACTACAATTTCCCAAAAACACAGCATACGTAGCCGCTCCCAAGTAGGGACTTGTCTCTGGAAAGCCTCGATAAAAGACGCCGACGTCTCCTCTGATGATGAGCGCTAGTGTCGTGGTAGCAACATGCTATGTGTTTACATCCATCGCTGCCATGTTTGTAATGACTTATCATGAGAACATACTAGTGCTGTACCAAACGATTATTTTCTAATCGATTAATCTAACGATTATTTTTTTGATTAATTGATTATTCT
>NW_013953003.1:189545-191612 GCF_001266775.1 Austrofundulus limnaeus | reverse complement strand
ATATTTAGGTAGCTAGCTAAATATTTAACTTGCAACCTAAATATTTAGGTAGCTAGCTAAATATTTAAGTTGAAAGCTAAACATTTAGCTCAAAACTGAATACTTATGTCACAAGTTAAATATTTAGCTTGTTAACTAAATATTTAATTTGTAAGTTAAACATTTAGTTTATAAACTATGACATTTATAAATGTATGAATCACTTGGTGAAAAACCGACTTTGAAAAATAAATCTGTTTTTTTCTTATAAAAGGCTAAATAAAACAAAAATATTGGTGGTAATTTTTGACTGTGTAACTTTACAAACGGCACCACATACATTCTTTCATGCACATGCAGAATTTTCCATGCAGGTTAAGTTAATTGGTGACTAAATTTTCCCATTTGAGCGTGCAGTTTTCTCTGACCTGTCCTGGGTGCACCTTGCACACAGGGTGCAAGAAGTTGCACCAATCGGAACGTGCAGGATTAGCTGAAACCAGATAAAGTCCTGCTCATGCAGCAGGGACTGTTCAGTTGAAGGACAGAAAACTAACAAAGTAAAGTCAACCCTCTTGTTTTTGTTGACATGAAAAGCGACACTGAAGTGCTGAAGTTATAAATGTCGATGGAGTAAAAACTGTTTGTGCTTTTAGTTTATGAAACTAAAACCCCTCCTGCTAAGCCCCTTGGCTGCTCCCAGGGGTCATGTGACACTCTTGCCCCACAAATACACTGAACTTTTAAAAGTACTCCATGTGCTCGTCTCAAAACAGAAAGGCCAAGAATACACGGAGGCCTGCGAGGCCATGTGACCCCCTAGCAGCCAGTCGTATCAACACTCCTCCCAACTCATTAACCTGCAGCTCTCAGCGTTTTCCTGGAAAGTGTTTCCTCCTCCTGCTGCTGCAGCACGCATGAACAAACACACAGAGCTGCGTCAGCTGCGAGCAGTTAGTGCCTCAGCTCCAGTTTATCTGTAAAGATAAACTTTTCTGCAGAAACAGCATCGGCTGTCGTGAACATTCAGTTCCTTCAGTTCCTGCAGGCYGCACTTTACTTCCCTTGCAAGAAAAAAGGAAGCCGGTCATAATTTTGAAAGTTGGGCGTTTAATTTTAGTTTCACCTCTGCAGTTTTCATTTCTCAGAAAATCGTTTTGTTTATTTTAAATTCAGGAATAAAAAATCATCTGACTCTGCAGCTACATTTCCACTCGCTTCTCTTCGCTGAAGTTTGTCTTTTTTTAATGACTTTCACCTAAGTCAGAGTGAGGAACAATCAAATGAAGCTTTGTGGAACACAGAGTCCACTCAGACGAGCTGCAGGGGGGAAACCACACTGTTATCTCAGGGATGTGAAGTAATTATGTGATCAGATGAGCACTGAAGGACATAACGAGTGACTCATTACATGAACTCTGTGCAGTAACAGTAACATGCACACGACATGAGAATAAACATTCATCTTTATTTAAAAACACGTTCAGATTATTATCTTGTTTAAAATAAGACTCAGTAATAATGTACTTATTAATGTCACCATTAACTCCAGTCAGTTAATTTATGCAACTATAAACAAAGAAGGACTTCAGCATCATTGTGTTTGTTCTGTTCTGATGATTGAAGGTTCTGGTGACTCAAAATGGACCGGACCAAGAACAGATTGTTGTGAGCACAATGGTTAAACACTCTGGACTCTCTGTTGTTCTGTTGTTCTGGATGATTGACAGCTTCATCTGAGAACAACTGTTTGTCGTCATCGCTGCAGGTAATGAGCATCAAACAGCTCAGTGAAAGATAAAACCAGATTTATTTACAGAACTCTCTACTTTTCAGGTCAGATTTAGTGTGGAAGTAGGAGGGGTTCCACTGGAAGGAGGCAAGGTTCCACTGGAAGGAGGCAAGGTTCCACTGGAAGGAGGCGAGGCTGCACTGGAAGGAGGCAAGGTTGCACTGGAAGGAGGCAAGGTTGCACTGGAAGGAGGCAAGGCTGCACTGGAAGGAGGCAAGGTTGCACTGGAAGGAGGCAAGGCTGCACTGGAAGGAGGCAAGGTTGCACTGGAAGGAGGCAAGGCTGCACTGGAAGGA
>NW_013953003.1:184203-188048 GCF_001266775.1 Austrofundulus limnaeus | reverse complement strand
GAGGTTGCACTGGAAGGAGGTGAGGTTGCACTGGAAGGAGGTGAGGTTGCACTGGAAGGAGGTGAGGTTGCACTGGAAGGAGGCGGAGTCTGACTTGTCAGATGTAAATAAAAAGGATCAACGTCAAAAGTTTCACATAAATACTATATTTATCGCATATCTGACAACTGGTTCAAGGTTCGTGTGTGTGTGTGTGTGTGTGTGTGTGTGTGTGTGTGTGTGTGTGTGGACTGGTTCATGAGGATTAGGAGAAATGGTCACCATTTAGTCACAAACAGCTCTGCTGGACTTCCTGTCCTCTGTGTGTCGGTGAGTGATGATAATCCACCTCCCTGCAGCTTCTCTGCTGTTCATCTTCGATTTAATTAAGTTTGTGTGTTAGCGTGTCACAGGTTTGTGTGTCACAGGTGTGTGTGTAACAGGTGTGTGTGGTACCAGCCCACACACCTCCTTGACATTTCCTCCTCCTGAGCCACACCAGAGCTTTTAACTCACAATGATCAGCAGAGTGCTGCTGGTGGAATTAAATCAAATAATTAATTAAAAAAAAATAAAAACCTTATTTGGTCAAGGAGGGGTGGGAACATCGGGACACGGATGCTTATCTGTGTTGCCATGGTTACAAGTTTCACACGTAAACAATGTTCACACCAGAGATGATAAAAGAGTGTGAGCTGAGAGGTGACAAAACGTTTCCTGCATCAGTTCTTCTGCTTCAGCTGCTTCCTGCAGGTTTTTATCATATCATTAGAGTCCAGATCCTTCAGACCCGCCTCACATGTGGACCGGTCCCTCTGTGTGGACCGGTCCCTCTGTGTAGACCAGTCCCTCTGTGTGGACCGGTCCCTCTGTGTGGACCGGTCCACATATGGACCAGTCCCTGTGGACCAGTCCATGTGTGGACCGGTCCACATTTGGACCAGTCCCTCTGTGTGGAGATTCAGATGTTCTCATTCAGCTCAAATCTGATCAGGTTCGATCAGCTGAGGATGAAGCTGTCAGTGTTTGGACTCRGTAGTTCTCGTTTGGTCCATGATGGACTTGGGACCGGTCCAAAGTGAACCCACCAGAGACCGGCACCAGGGCCTGCATGAAAACTCATTAAAACTCCAGAACAAGTCCGTGCAGATCCTTTCTTTGCTCTGCTTCAGTAAAAAGTCCAAACAAACCCTCAGATCAGGTCTGCAGTTTCAGTCCTCTCCGTCCAGACTGGTCCTGCAGGGTCGTCCTGATCCCAGACTTGTCCTGCAGTCTCGTCCTGATCCCAGACTGGTCCTGCAGGGTCGTCCTGATCCCAGACTCGTCCTGCAGGGTCGTCCTGATCCCAGACTCGTCCTGATCCCAGACTCGTCCTGCAGGTTTCACCTGTGGAGAATCTGATCCTGAAAGGATGAGACGCCTGGAAAACTGACACCTGGTCCGACCGGTGCAGACAGGTCTGGATCTTTGGTTTCTGAGAGCAGAGAGGAGAGCAGAGAGGGGAGCAGAGAGGAGAGCAGAGAGGGGAGCAGAGAGGGGAGCAGAGAGGGGAGCAGAGAGGAGAGCAGAGAGGGGAGCAGAGAGGGGAGCAGAGAGGGGAGCAGAGAGGGGAGCAGAGAGGAGAGCAGAGAGGGGAGCAGAGAGGGGAGCAGAGAGGGGAGCAGAGAGGAGAGCAGAGAGGGGAGCAGAGAGGGGAACAGGCAGGTTTCCATTTAACTTTTAGAAAAACTTCAACTTTTAAACAGTTTTCAGATATTTTGCTAATAAATCCCTGATGAAAATATTCCATTTGTATCTTAATAAATCTGAATAAAAACCAAACAGCAAGTCTTCACTGGTTTATTGTGTTTCTTCTTGATGACGTCATGTTAACCAGTTCTCACAGATCAATGAGAAATAAAACAGCTGCTTAAATGTTTTAGAACCAGAGGTTCTGGATTCTGGACCACTGGGTTCTTTTTGACCCGTTCAGGTCAGCTGCTGTGGTTCTGTTGGGCCTAGTTTGGTCCAKACTTCAGCTGGTCCACTCAAACCATCAGCCCTTCACCACCAGAGCTGTAAAGTAACTGAGTACAAATACTTTGTTACTGTATTTAAGTAGAAATTTTGGGTATCTGTACTTTACTTGAGTTATTATTTTTCAGCGTACTTTTTACTTCTACTTCCTAAATTTTCACAGTTATCTGTACTTTCTACTCCTTACATTTTAAACAAGGTAAGAAGTAGAAAGTTGTTACTCCTTTTTCATTTTAGCTCATTATTGTTTAAAAATATTATCCTGGTAAATCGTGTCTCAGAGTGAAATTAATCATAGTTGGATGAGAAGTATAAATATTTAACATTCTGACACCAGATTTAATCATTACAGCTGCACACTTTCAGAAAAAATGTGTTTTTTTTTTAAAGTTCACCTCCCAGTACGTCATTTTTGGAAAACTTAACTGCTCAATTTACTCAATACTTTTAATACTTAAGTACAAAAAAAATCAGATACTTCAAGACTTTTACTCAAATAATATTCTTGGAGGAGACTTTAACTTGTACCAAAGTAATTTCATGATAAGAAAGTTGTACTTTTACTTAAGTATCACTTTGAGGCACTTTATGCAACACTGTCCACCACCGTACACCAACAGCTGTTTGCTGCAGTGCATTCTGGGTAAACATCTGTCCCAGAAGTCTCATTTGTGTTGGGCTGCAGGAAGAGTAGTCTCTACGTTGGCAGAGACTAATGGGGACCAATAAATAAATAAATAAATAAATAAATAAATGAATACATACAGTACCTGATATTTCCTGCATGGAAACAGCATTTTAACTCGTCCTCCTATAAACAATAAAGTACTATGACTGAATAAATTTACTCTTACTTTTACTATTAAAAGTAAAAGTAAGCTGTAGTGAGTAGCTGCCATCTTGAATTCTGAACTTTCCCACTTTCCAACAGGGAATTCCCACAGGTTCCAATTTAAATTTACATTTTGTAACTGGGAAATTCCCACTTCCCAGTACTACTGGCTCATAGCAACAGTAGCCGGTGAAAACGCTGGCTACTGTTGAACCCTGTGCAGCTCCACCTGGTGGTGGGAGGCCGTCATTCTGCAGGTAAAATAATCAAGGTGCATCATGGGAGATGTAGTTTATGATCAATGCTGGTTTTAAAGATCCTTATTTTAAGACTTTAATATAACGTTGAAGGTCTCATGGGCCACATAAAAGGCCATGATGGGCCACATTTGGCCTGCGGGCCTTCAGTTTGACTCTCTCAATGTAAATTTACATGTTACTCCTCCAAACTGGCCCTGACCTTTGACCTGCAAACTGAGGCCTATAGTCTGAGATGGAGCTAATTCATCTGAGCATTGCACAGTCTGACCTTCAGGGTGATGGTTGTCAACAGTCTTAAATGTTTTTCACGTCTCTGTGGAATGATGGAGTCTAAATGACCTTTGACCCTTGATGAGCAGCACCAGCTGCCTCTCTGGGGTCACTGCTGATGTCTGTCCTGTATCAACACACACCTGGATGGTCCAGGTGGAGGTGGTCTGACTGATGAGGGTCGTGTTCAGCATCTGTCCTGTTCTCTTCTGTTTGCTTTGTTAATCTGAGACATTTGTTAATCCCGACTGGAACAGAACCCGTGTGACTGCGCGCCTGCAGACCCGTGTGACGGCGCTGATTTACGGTTTCTCTGCAGCAGAATTAGAAATAATCCTGCGTCGACGCGAGCTGCTCCCAGTTTCCCAGCAGTAAAGCTTCGCTCTGATCTTCACACAACAAACACAGAGCGCTGCACAAACCGAGCAGCTCCATGTGTGTGTGTGTGTGTGTGTGTGTGTGTGTGTGTGTGTGTGTGTGTGTGTGTG
>NW_013953003.1:175874-184193 GCF_001266775.1 Austrofundulus limnaeus | reverse complement strand
GTGTGTGTGTGTGTGTGTGTGTGTGTGTGTGTGTGTGTGTGTGTGTGTGTGTGTGTGTGGGAGCCGGCAGTATCACATGACTGCACCGCTGCGGGAGAAAGAGGAGGAGGAGGAGGAGTGTGAGAAAAGAGGACGAGAGGGCGAGAGACACCGACAGAGGCAGTGGGAAACAGGAGAGAGAGAGAGAGAGAGAGAGGCCTGGGAACAAACAGTAAGAGCGTCCCTCACTCATAAATATCACAGCTGACTTTTCACCAAACAAATTCATTCCAATCAACTTTAATCTGCAGAGTTCAGATTATAATCTGGATTAAAATTAACCTGAAGGAGTCGTCCAGCAGCCGATAGAGCAGGGAGGAGGGGTCAAAGGTCATGAGAGACAAACAGAAAGTTCTGCTCCAACAGTGAGAGCTGAACTTAGCTGAAGAAACTCAGAGGTTCAAAACGAAAGTAGCTAAAGGCTAGCTAAAACCTAAAACATAGCTAAACATTAGCCAGAAACTACATGTAGCAAAACACTAGGTTTAAGCCAAAAGTTGCAAAATGCAAATCAGAATTAACAAAACATTAGGTAGAGGGTAAAAGCAGCTAAATATTAGCTAAGTGTTAAACATAGCAAAAGGTAGCTAAAATGTAATAAAATGCTAGCTGAGAGCAACAACCATTTGCTAAAATAAGCAAAAGCCAGCTGAAATCTAAATGTACCAAAACATTAGTAGCAAGCTAAAAGTAGTAAAAAGCTAACTAAAACATAAACATTAGCTTTGAACTACAAGCAGCAAAACACTAAGCAGAAGCCAAAAGTAGCAAAAAGCTAATTAGAAGACAGAAGTAGCTAAACATTAATTTGAAGCTGAAAGCAGAAAAACAATAACTAAAAGCTAAAAGGAGCAATAAACAAGCTAAAAGCTAATCGTGGAACATGGTAGCTAAATCTTAAAAGAGCAACAAATTACTAGCTAAAGCAAGCGTTTGCTAAAGGTAGCAAAAAATCTGCTAAGATCTAAGTAACAAAACATAGTTAGTAGCTAAAAGTAGCAAAATAGTGAAAACCTAAAAGTAGCTAACATTAGCCAGAAACTACATGTAGCAAAGCACTAGGTTTAAGCCAAAAGTAGCAAAATGCTAATCAGAATTAGCAAAACATTAGGTAGAGGGTGAAGGCAGCTAAATATTAGCTAAATGTTAAATGTAGCAAAGGTTAGCTAAAATGCAATAAAATGCTAGCTGAGAGCAGCAACCATTTGCTAAAATAAGCAAAACCCAGCTGAAGTCTAAACATACCAAAACATTAGTTGCAAGCTAAAAGTAGCAAAAGGCTACCTAAAACATAAAAACTAGCTAAACATTACCAATGAACTACAAGTATTTAAAAAAACACTATGCAGAAGCCAAAAGTAGCAAAAAGCTAATTAGAAGACAAAAGTTGCAAAACAACTTGAAGCTAAAAGCAGAAAAAAGTTAACTAAAAGCTAAAAGGAGCAATAAACAAGCTAAAAGCTAAATGTGGAACATGATAGCTAAACCTTAAAAGAGCAGCAAAATACTATAAGCAAACATTTGCTTAAAGGAGCAAAAAAAATGCTGAGATCTAAAAGTAACAAAACATAGTTGGTGGCTAAAAGTAGCAAAAAAGCAAAAACCTAAAAAGTAGCTAAATATTAGCCAGAAACTACAACTTGCAAAACACTTCAGCAAAGAGCTCAGAAGAAGACAAAAGTACCAAAATTATCATAAAAAACATTAAACTGAGGATTAAAGCAACAAAAATGTTAGATAAAAGCTAAAAATAGGAGCTAGAAGCTAAAAGTAGCAAAGATGAACTAAAGTTTAAGAGTAACAAAATGCTAGCTAAAGTAGCAGAAACTTGCTGAAATATAAAAGTACTAAAACATTATTTAGAAGCTAAAAGCTAAAGGCTAGTTGAAAGTTAAAAGTTTCTGGACTGACTAAATGCTTAAAGTAGCAAATGGTAGCTAAACCTTAAGTGCACAAAAATGCTAACTAACAGCAACACACTAGCTAAATGCTAAACTGCAAATTATGTTGTTTGTAAGAGCTAAAAACTATCTTAGGTCAGTTTTTTTTCTTTGTTTTGAGCCAAAATCAAATWTGGAATCCTTCAAACACACTTAGTGTTTTTTAAACAATTTCACTTTCAGTTTATCTTAAATTTCAGAGTAAACTTTAAATTCACTCAACAGAACAAAACTTTAAATATTTTAACCAACTTATTTATTTAAAAATTGGCATATGTTTTATAGATGACTCTCAGCTGCCACACCAAATTTTACCTGAACATCAGTAAAACTGACTGAGTTTTATTCATTTATGTGTCCACTGGAGTCAGACAGCTGCAGCGGCCATCTTGGTTCTGGCTGAGTCCAAACATCAATCAGTTGTAGATGTAAATCTGACATCTAGCTCCTAAAAGTTTCATTAAAATCCAGTCAAAAGTTCAGGAGATATTTTGTTAACAGACAGACACAGACAAATACAAATACATGATCGCCCATTTATTTCAAATTAATTTTTACTGCAATGCAGAGAATAAGTTACAAGTTCACCTCTGACTTTAAAAAGAAAACAAAGAGTTCCTGCAGGAGGCAGGCAGAATGTTTGTGTGTGTGTGCAGGCGCGTGTGTGTGTGCATGTGTGTGTTTTCTAACACCATCAGCTGACCCTGACGTCATGTGACCCTTCTCATCTTCCCTCTCCTCTCATTGGTCGGCTCAGCCCGGCTCAATTTGAGTCCTCCAGTCAGAGCAAAGGAGAGAAGTGGCATTGAGGGTGATGTCACCTCCAGCTGCTGAGTCATGGTCACATGAGCTCACCCTCCTCATCTCTTCATCTCTTCCCGTAAAGTGATCAGATGTTAGGATTCAGCTCAGCTCAGCTGATGTCAGCTTCACTTTCAGGGATGACCTCATTCTAAATCAGTCAGCAGGAAAACAAGGGAAAGTGGAAATTCCTGCATCATGTGAGGCGAAAAACAAACCAGACAGACAATAATAATAATAATAATAATAAGTGCAAATCATTTAAACCATAAAAGGGAAAGAAAAATTATATGATTATATTTGTTTCACTCAAAACATTTGCTGGTCTCAAACTTCTCTCAGAATATCTCTTAGAATCTCAGAAAGTCTCTTAGAGTGTCTTAAACTTCTTGAGTGTCTCTAAAGTCTTGTATCTTAAACTTTTCTTAGCCTGTCTTATACATATATTAGTGTCTTTAACTTCTTAGAATATCTTAAATTTCTTAGAGTGTCTGAAACTCCTCTTGCAGTCTAAAACTTCTTAGAGTGTCTTCAACTTCTCTTAGAGTGTTTTAAACTTCTTAGAGTGTCTTCAACTTCTTAGAGTGTCTTCAACTTCTTAGAGTGTCTTCAACTTCGTAGAGTGTCTTCAACTTCTTAGAGTGTCTTCAACTTCTTAGAGTGTCTTCAACTTCGTAGAGTGTCTTCAACTTCTTAGAGTGTCTTCAACTTCTTAGAGTGTCTTCAACTTCTCTTACAATGTCTTAAAAGTCTTAGAATATCTTAAACTTCTTAGAGTGTCTTAAACTTCTCTTAGAGTGTCTTAAACTTCTTAGAGTGTCTTAAACTTCTTAGAGTGTCTTAAACTTCTCTTAGAGTGTCTTAAACTTCTTAGAGTGTCTTCAACTTCCCCTGCAGTCTCAAACGTCTTCTAAGTCTCAAACGTCTTAGAGTAACTGAAACGTCTCAAAGAGTGTTCTAAACATCTCCTAAGAGTGTCTTAAACTCCTCTTGGGGTCTCCAACTTCTCTTAAGAGTGTCTTAAATTTCTCTTAGAGTGTCTTAAACTTCTTAGAGTCTCTTCAACTTCTCTTAAGAGTGTCTTAAATTTCTCTTAGAGTGTCTTAAACTTCTTAGAGTCTCTTCAACTTCTCTTAAGAGTGTCTTAAATTTCTCTTAGAGTGTCTTAAACTTCTTAGAGTCTCTTCAACTTCTCTTAAGAGTGTCTTAAATTTCTCTTAGAGTGTCTTAAACTTCTTAGAGTCTCTTCAACTTCTCTTAAGAGTGTCTTAAATTTCTCTTAGAGTGTCTTAAACTTCTTAGAGTCTCTTCAACTTCTCTTAAGAGTGTCTTAAATTTCTCTTAGAGTGTCTTAAACTTCTTAGAGTCTCTTCAACTTCTCTTAAGAGTGTCTTAAATTTCTCTTAGAGTGTCTTAAACTTCTTAGAGTCTCTTCAACTTCTCTTAAGAGTGTCTTCAATTTCTTTTAGTGTCTGAAAAATCTTGTAGAGTGTCTTAGATTTATCTTAGCCTGTCTTAAACATATGTTAGTGTCCTAAACTCTCTGAAAAGTGTCTTAACCTTTTCTTAGCGTGTCCTAAACTTCTTTCAGCGTCTCAAACATATCTTCGTGTCCTTGACTATTAGAGTGACTTAATCTTCTCTCAGTGTCTTAAATTCCTCTTGGGGTCTCAAATTTCTCTTAAGATTGTCTTAAACTTCTATTAGTGTCTCTAAAGTCTTGTAGAGTGTCTTAGATTTATCTTAGCCTGTCTTAAACATATGTTAGTGTCCTAAACTCTCTGAAGAGTGTCTTAAACTTGTTTCGGTGTCTCAAACATATCTTCGTGTCCTTGACTACTCTTAGAGTGATTTAATCTTCTCTTAGTTTCTTAAAGTCCTCTTGCAGTCTAACACTTCTCTTAGAGTCTCTTAAGTCTTGTTGAGTCTAAAACTTCTTCCTTGGTGTTTTTTCCAATGGAAACACAAACAAAAATAATCTGAACGTTTTGCAGCACAGCTGACGTTGCAACGAACAGTTGAGGTGAAAAAGAAAACGCCCTGCAGGTGTTTTTAAATACCAGACTGGAAATGTGGAGTTTTCTTCCAGTTTAATGTTGATTTCTCTTTCATCTTTATTAAAGTCAGTTTGACTCTCTGGAAACAGAACCAGAACATAGAGTTGTTTTTAAAGTTTTGGATCATAAATCAGGATCAGAAACACTTTTCTTCTGTTCTGATGTCCCTCCACCTCTCCAGGCTCTCTTCCACCTGCTCCCTACTCTCACTACTGATGTTCGACAAAACAAACAAACATCTGAGTTTACATTACGAGCCTAAAATAGGATCAGAGTTGAATTAAAGTCACGGAGGACAATCAGGTTCTACAAACTAACTGAAGATAAACATCTGACAGGATCTTCTCTCCACATGTAAATGAACTGGAATCCCGGCCGTGAGACAAACATCGAAACCCTGTCGTCACGAGGAGGGGGCGGAGCTTCACTCTGCAGGTAGTAAACATTCCTGCGGATGACGTAAACAGATCAGCACCGACAGGTTTGGGTTCAGGAGGAAGAGCTCGGCAGAAAACAAAAAAAAAAACAAAACAAAAAGGAGCAGTGTTACAGCAGAGGGCGGGGGAGCGAGGACAGTGTGGAGGTGCAGGTGATTCCACGTTTAAAAACAATGAGAGCTCTCTYTTCACGCACAGGCTGCCCGACCAGATAAGATCACAGGGTGTTACTGGGCCCGGGACTGCAGGACCGCACTGTGACGTGGGCCTGGAAACAGGGAGGAGGTCCGGTGGAACGCAGGGTCCGGGTGTTTCCAGCTCCCAGAAAACATCTGGTCCATGTGGTTCTGACAGATTCTGACTCAACAAACATTAAACACAAACAAACAAAACTGCACCAAGACCAGAGAGTCAGTTCTGCCAAAAGGATCCCCTTTGAAAAGTGACCGATCCAATGCTTCATCCTAAATATAACAACATCAGGTTGAAGTTTTCAAACTTCAGTTTTTTCCAACATTTTTATCAGAAACACATGAAGAACAATGAAACTGAATCAACACAACATCTCATTTAAAATATGTGAGCCGTCACATCGAAACCAGGATCAAGTTCAGAAGTTTTTGATTTAAATATGTGCAAAAATTGCATTTTGTAAAAATATAATAAATTAATGCCTCATCAATGTATCATCTGAATGAACTGAGATATGATCCTGAAAAATAAAAGTTTTGAAGCCTTTTTTGAGCAGTAGCAACAAAAAAAAAACTGATTTTGAGGAAAAAAACCTTAAAATTTTGAATTTTTCCCTGTGAGCTAAAAATGTTTTTGTTTCTTTCCAAATGGAAAATCTTAATCCACAAAAACTATGAGGTTTATTTATAATGACATTAAAAATTATTCAATCAATTTACATAAAATTAGGATTCAGACAAAATATTAATGTATTCAAGTCCCCCAGAGGAGACCTCCGCTCACAGGATCAACACCTCCTCATGGTTCCCCTGACTCACTTTAAGACCCGTGGAGACCGGTCCTTCTCCTCTGTGGTCCCCAGGCTCTGGAATGAACTCCAGTTTAATCTGAGCTCCACTGATAACATCGTCTCTTTCAAGAAACTCAAACTCACTTTTCTCTGAAGCGTTTAGCTAACATGTCACCATTACTGCAGGCCTGCCTACATGGTGCTTCACTAATCTGTGTTTKCTTTTATTGAACTTACACCATATTTTCTCTCCTGCATTCATTATGTTTTTGTGTATTATTGTATATTTTGACCTGCATTGACCTTGTGTTTGATTTACAATGTTTGAAATTAATTCTTGATTTGATGTTTTAATTTGCGTTGCTCATGTTTAATTATGTTTTTCTGTTTYGTTTTATTCTTTCCACCATTTTTATACTGTTAATGATSKTACAGCACCTTGTGAATATATTTCTGTGAAAGGCGCTTTATAAATAAAACTTTACTTACTTTTATTGTAACCAACAAGACAAATTAAGTCACATCACCAGATAAGCTGATGATATCAGGATGATCCAGGTRTCAAAAAGTAGCTTTTAAAGCAGGAATCTGAAAATGTAATCAGGTCTTTTTGACCAAATTTGACTTAATCCTCATTTTGATTTGATGAGTCACAAATAAACAAGTTTCCAAAAACATAAACATTAAAATTACAGTTTATTTTTCAACAAAATGTTCACAGAAAATTAAAAATAAGTGTGAAGAACTCTGACATCTGTAATTTCCCCGATCCTGCAATAATGAAGAATCCTTCAAAAACTCCCTGGATCCGGATCCTGATCTGGATCCTGATCTGGATCCTGATCTGGATCATCACCACAATTTAATGGTGTGGTTTTATTTTTAATGGTGTGTTTTGTTTTGTTTTAGTGGTGTGTTTTGGCCAATCCACACATGTGGTAAAAAWTTTTGAAATCCATCTAATTTTGAGTTATTTTGTCCACTGACAAACAAATGTGACCAAAAACCAAACCTCCTAATGTAATAAGGACAAAACCACAAAATGATGTGTGTAAAAAACAGTTTCATACATAAGATTCTTTAGTTTATCAGTTAAATAATTGAAGTATTTATAAAATAAAACTGGACGAACTGCAGTTTCTGCACAGTTGGAGCACAAACTAAAGCAAATAAACTGTCAKTAAACTGTAACCAGCTTCCTGTCAAACATAAAATACATCTTATATCAGATTTTATATCTAAAATGTTGGTATTTTGACCTGATAAACATCAAAACAAGTGGAATTTTTCTACATTTTTCCTTGTTGTGTTTTAAAAAATGTTATTGTGTCAGAAGTTTTCTGTGCCGGCGGTGCAGTTGTTTTCCCTCCTGATTCTAGTAAAAACAAAAAGAAAAAAACCCACATTTTTTGTTTCGATCAGCTGTCACACACACACACACACACACACACACACACACACACACACACACACACACACACAGATGACTGCAGTGTGTCTCACATGGATGTAATGTTTCAGATCTTAGTTTTTCACTCAGCTCAGTGAAACCAGCAGGTTGTTTGAATCCTGGGTTTTAACCTGTAAAAATCACATCATTTCTTCAGCACTGAGACAGATGTTGAAACATCTGCAGGAGCTGCAGGGAAATATGTAAAACCTCAGTTTGAAATCTGAAGCCTTCTGGATCATTTTGCAGTCGGGTTAAAACTCAAACAATAAACCCAATGATTGGATGTTCTGTTGTCAGACAGCTGCACTCTGGATCTTAAAGGTTTATTAAAGAAGCAGCAGCTTCAAAAATCAACATTTAGCCTTTTTATGCTTCCAGCGTCTCTGCAAGGCCGAAGAAATATGAGCTGTTTTCTACAAGCAGCAGTGAAGGACGTGTCTGCAAAAATATCTGCAGCTAAAGGTTAAATATCTGCAGCTAAACGTTAAATATCTGCAGCTAAATGTTAAATATCTGCAGCTAAAACTAAGTATCTGCAGCTAAATGTTAAATATCTGCAGCTAAATGTTAAATATCTGCAGCTAAACGTTAAATATCTGCAGCTAAATGT
>NW_013953003.1:172583-175098 GCF_001266775.1 Austrofundulus limnaeus | reverse complement strand
ATGTTAAATATCTGCAGCTAAACGTTAAATATCTGCAGCTAAATGTTAAATATCTGCAGCTAAAACTAAGTATCTGCAGCTAAATGTTAAATATCTGCAGCTAAACGTTAAATATCTGCAGCTAAAGGTTAAATATCTGCAGCTAAAACTAAATATCTGCAGCTAAATGTTAAATATCTGCAGCTAAACAAATATCTGCAGCTAAAGGTTAAATATCTGCAGCTAAACGTTAAAAATCTGCAGCTAAACGTTAAATATCTGCAGCTAAAGGTTAAATATCTGCAGCTAAACAAATATCTGCAGCTAAACGTTAAATATCTGCAGCTAAACGTTAAATATCTGCAGCTAAATGTTAAATATATGCAGCTAAAGGTTAAATATCTGCAGCTAAAACTAAATATCTGCAGCTAAATGTTAAATATCTGCAGCTAAACGTTAAATATCTGCAGCTAAATGTTAAATATATGCAGCTAAAAGTTAAATATCTGCAGCTAAAACTAAATATCTGCAGCTAAAGGCTACATTTCTTCAGCTAAATGTTAAATATCTGCAGCTAAAGGCTACATTTCTTCAGCTAAATGTTAAATATCTGCAGCTAAATGTTAAATATCTGCAGCTAAACGTTAAATATCTGCAGCTAAAGGTTAAATATCTGCAGCTAAATGTTAAATATCTGCAGCTAAATGTTAAATTTTTGCAGCTAAACGTTAAATTTCTGCAGCTAAAGGTTAAATATCTGCAGCTAAATGTTAAATATCTGCAGCTAAACGTTAAATATCTGCAGCTAAAAGCTAAATATCTGCAGCTAAAAGCTAAATATCTGCAGCTAGCTGTTGATCTTTCTGGTATCCTTCAGTTATTTTCTACTTTTTCGTGCTTCTTTCTTGAGCTGTTTACACATCTATCAGCTGCATTCTGCTGATTTCAGCAGTTTTCTAATGTTTGCTAATGTTTAGCTGTGAACTAAAATCAGCTTTTTTGAAGCTAATTTCACACGTTGGTGGCTATTTCAGCTTCCTTTTGATGAGGTCAGCCAACTTGTGCTCCTCATGTTAATGTAAGAAATTCCAGCTGCATTTTAGCTGTTGTGCTACGCATTTTGGTTGATTAGCTGTTGTACGACAACATATCACTTTTTTGTATTTTTATTATTTTTTCTGCTAATTTAAAATTTTTTACACAACTTTCACCATCTGGGTGCTAACTTCTGGCCGCTACATTTAGCTTATTTTATGCTAATTTTCATTTTTGCTGTCCTTCTGCTAATTTCTACATTTGGGCTCTTTTCAATTTCTGCTAAATTAATATTTTTCTGCTTCTTTCACATTTCCATTGAACTTGCAGTGATGTTTAGCTGCAGTGTTCCCACTGTTTCTCTAGTTACAGTTAAAAAGAGAAGTTTTCCTCCCTGGAGGCGCTCAGGCGTGGTTTGTTCTTGGAAGGCCGTCGCTCCTCGTTCTGTCGTCTCTTTGTCCWTTTAAGGGGAAGTTAGAAGGAAGTCGCTGCAGATCTTTTTGTCAGTTTTCCACCCACTCCAGGCACAGGGTGTGTGTGTTCTCATTTATCAGCTCCACAAGTAAATAATCCCCGTTATGCAACACACTGACAGGAACTCTGGTTTATTCTTTCACACCGTTTGTTTACAGAGTTCCTGCTGCCATGAAGAGCTGTTACTCAGATTTATACTGAATTATTCTTCTGCACATTTGATCTGTTTTAAAAAATGTGTCATTATAACATCTCTTAAATCCATCATGGTGCAGAAAAAGTCTCGTTTACTGTTTGATTCTGCAAARTTTGTTCCTTCTCAGAACACTGAACCTGATGAACACGTCCAGGTTTTTATTTGTCTCATTTTTCCTGAAAACCTCTTTAATTTTCCAACAGTTCTGGGTAAAAGGAYGACTTTGGTTTCTGCACACATCTGTCTCTCCGATTTGAAAAGGTGAAGTTCTGGACCCGCCTGGGTTCTGCTGGACGTTTAGACGTTTTGTAGAGAGATAAAGTACCGGCTCTGAACTCAGCCATGAAACGTGCACACACGCTCCTCTGAACTGAAACTCTCTGCAGAGAGCGTGAGGCTGAAACCACGGGAACATCTGAACCCTGTCCCGCTCGGTTTTCCTGGAAATCCCTCGACTGAGCCCCAAAGTTTGGAGMAGAGCACACAAACACTGGCTCTGCCCTCAGCGGCTGCCGCGGAGCTGAAAGCCTGCGTTTCATCCCCTCAGAGGCCTTCTAGGAACTGAATCTGAGCTTTGACTTCAGCGTATTCAGTCAGGATCTGAACCCCAGCACCCCACGGCCCGGTCTGCAGACCCTGACTGCAGACCCTCCTGACTGCAGACCCTGACTGCAGACCCTCCTGACTGCAGACCCTGACTGCAGACCCTCCTGACTGCAGACCCTCCTGACTGCAGACCCTGACTGCAGACCCTCCTGACTGCAGACCCTCCTGACTGCAGACCCTGACTGCAGACCCTCCTGACTGCAGACCCTCCTGACTGCAGCTGCA
>NW_013953003.1:167583-169282 GCF_001266775.1 Austrofundulus limnaeus | reverse complement strand
TTGTGATGCTGTAATTCTGAGTGTTTTATGTGCTGCAGAACAGGAACCTGCTGTAAAACAGCAATTATGCTGAGTCAGGCTTGATTTTTAATAATCTTTTCCTGTTAATTAAATAAATCAAATCAAGCAGACAGGAGTTCGGTAAATAAAGTATTTTATTGAAACAAAACAAAAGGCCAACATGGAGGAAAAACAGAAGCAGAAACATGGAGACTAGAGGGAGACAACCATGTTTAAACCAGTGAAACTTTGTTTGCAGTGAAAGTTATCCCTGTTTTTCTTTTTTGTTGTTCTTTTACACTCAAATTCATGAAAACTTAGTAAAACATTAAAACTGTTCTGGTCCAAAACCAGTAAATAAAAAGTTTGTTGTTTTTTTGTGTGTGCCGGTCGTTCTGCAGGTTTCCAGGTAAAAATGCAAAAAATGAAATAAAAACATCAATGATGACTCAGAAATCTGAACGCAAAGATTCTTCTGACAACCAGCAGGGAAGTTTCAGCCAATCAGCCCAGATGTGTCCCAGCTGTTTGTTTTCAAATCCCCCTGTGTTGGGGGCGGGGTTGCGTGGTGACGGGACCCCCTCCACCTCCGTTTGTTTTGTAAGGGAAGCGTCACGGAGCGGGCGGCGTTACGGCTGACCGGAGAGCGGCCCGGCCCGGCCCCTGTGGGGGCGTGGCCTCGCTGAACGGCTTCATTGAGCGTCGGAACAGTGAGCAACTGTTGTTGACAACAACGTGAAGGAGAGGTCATGTGATCTGAGAACACACATGTTGTTGAACACAGAACTGTGTGTGTGTGTTGACATAATGAGGCTGACCAGTCAGGAGTCACATGCACTCAGGACTCTGAAGACCCGGTCTTTGTTGGGACATGTTCTGACTTGTCTGAAAGGTCACATAATCACACACAGGTCACATGATCACACACAGGTCACATGATCACACACAGGTCACATGATCACACACAGGTCACATGACCACATGAGACGCTGATAAATGAGTTTATTTTAGACTCAGTGATCTGAGGCTCTTTGTGTTGTCATCCTTTGTGTCAGACAAATAAAACCATTAGTGATGTTTTTATTTGTGCCACAAGGTTTTACTGAACCAAACACATTTTTAGTTTCTTATTGTGCATTTCATTTTAAATTAAAATAACTAAATTTACCAAAAAACAGCTCATCTTGTTTCTAAATTTAACTGCAAAACAATGAAAATAAGTTTTTATAAAAACCAAACATTGACTTAATTTTTGGTGATTCTTAAAATTAGCTAAAAATATTTATTATATTGAAAAAAGAGCTGGTCCAGGTCTGTTTTCTACTCTCCAGGTCTGCTTTGGCCAAGTGGGTTATTTTCTATGCTCACAGTGTAGTTTTTATGGTCCAGGTGGGATTTCTATGGTCCAGGTCTAGTTTGATCCAGGTGTTCCTATGGTCCAGGTGTGGTTTTTATGGTCTAGGTCTAGTTTGGTCCAGGTGTTTTTTCTATAGTCCAGGTGTGGATCCTTTGGTCCAGGTGTGGATCCTTTGGTCCAGGTATGGTTCCTATAGTCCAGGTATGGTTCCTATGGTCCAGGTATGGTTCCTATGGTCCAGGTATAGTTCGTACGGTCCAGGTATAGTTCCTACGGTCCAGGTATAGTTCCTACGGTCCAGGTGTAGTTCCTACGGTCCAGGTATATTTCATACAGTCCAGG
>NW_013953003.1:164195-165255 GCF_001266775.1 Austrofundulus limnaeus | reverse complement strand
GATATTTGTCGTTTCTTGTAATATAATATTCAGACAATTTCAGAAAAAAAATTATACTGAACTGTTGAAAATGTGATTTACCAACATGAAGAATTGTAATTTTATAATTTTATGAGCTTATCTCATATTTAAAAAGTCACATTTTCAACCTTAATTTAAACAATTTTTTTTCCTTTTTCAGCTGAAGTTGCAATATTTTCACTTACTGGACAGAAACSCTGATGTCATCACAGCAGCAGCCTGACCCATGACTCAGCATCTTTTCACATGCTGTTTCAACTTGGTGTAAAAGGTTTCATTCATTTGTTTTTTCAAGCTGCTGCAAGCAAACCTCAAATAAATATAAACAGAATTTAAGTTTAATGATTTTTTTTCTGAAAACAAGAATTTTTAGCTTTTTTGTTTCAGTAACTTTAGATAAAAAAGTAAAGAGATGAAAAATGGCAGATATTTAACTGGAGTCTGGTTTGGTTTCCTGTTTTTGTTGTTTGCAAACTGATAAAACTAAAATCATGAAAACTAATCAACCAGATCTGATTTCTGATGCAGCAGCAGGACCAGAACCATGTTTCTGGGTCAACACAGACCGGGCTTTCTGGGTGGACCCCTCCCCTCCTGAACAGCAGACCGGAGGATTCCCAAACAACGCTGCGTGGCCATGGAGACGCCTCCCTGCTGCTGCATCAGTAACACAACACACGTGGAAACTCACAGAGTCCAGCATGTCCTGCAGTCATGACCCAACAGAACCTTCAGTCCAAAACAAAACAGAACCAGAGAAAAACAGTTTGTGGATGCAGAGAGCCAGGCTGAAAGGGTTGAAACTGTTAAAATCTTAAAACATGTAGCTAAACGCTGGTCAAAAAGGCCCAAAAGATATTGAAGATTGCTAGAAGAAGACAGCAACTTTAAAAAATGTCTACAAATATTGCAGTCTGAGCAAAATAAATACATAAATAAATAAATTTAAAAAGAATTAAAGAGTAACTTACCCCAAAATTAACTTTTCTTAGCTGATAAACTGTCTAGAATGTGTCTAAAATGTTATATAGTACTGTTT